>NW_018108274.1:110468-121496 GCF_000183805.2 Loa loa
GCAGTGATAGAGTTCATATATCCAAGCTATATAGTAGGTCATACTTTGAGAGAAAACGGGCCTCCGATTCTTCGGTATCTTCATGTCTTCAGATTCAGTATTTATTACAGTAGTACTGGAAGTATTTGTTACAGTAGTTCCACCATTTCCACTCCCAATCATTACTCCATTCACCATTCGTGATACTGTAAATAGTAAATGAATCGTTGTCAAGTTCTTCCTTCTATGATCCCATCGCGATTCATTGCAATTTATCACTTCTGAAATTTTATTTTTATTTCAATGCACAATATCTGTCTGCGATATTCTTTATTATACATTTAAACCGGTCATTCATATAAATCACTGTATAACAACGACTACAATGTTATCATTAACATATAATCATTATTATTCTTCCCCTTTTTCTTCCTATTATTATTATTATTATTATTATTATTATTATTATTATTATTAACACACTATTTCACACCATGAATATGTTCGAAGGAAATGGGAATGTCCTGTGTATATATATATATATATATATATATATATATATATATATAGTGTGTGTGTGTGTGTGTGTGTGTATATATATATGTGTGTGTTTATATGTGTATGTACGTGTATGTAGTAGGTGTGTATATGTAGTGTGTTATGTATGTGTGTGTCCGAGAGACAGGGATTTCATTCTGATTAGCGCAATTCTGTTTCTATCATTGAAGTAGACTTATTCCGACATTATAATAGGCTTGTCAGAGAGATAAGGAGTACAATCAAAGTAGCCTCTTTTGGAACTACAATAGCCTTTATTGTGGTGCAAGTCTTTATCACATTTAAGACGAGCCGAGTCAAGTCCGAAAGCCGCAACAGAGCTTGAGAGCCCAGAAATATCCTTCAAACAACTAAAATTAACTAGCCGAGGTGCACGAAAACAATAACAAAAAGTACCCACCACAAACTCTCAATTTAATCCACGTCACAACACTCAACAAAAAATGCAACGACCAATCAACGAAAACCGGACCGTAACTATTGACACGTAACCGCGATGTCGCGACCATTGTGAAATCAGGAACGTCCCAGTGGAAAAAGAGTTAGGTATTTTTGCTCAGATTTTTATTAGGAGGCATGGGCGGTCAGCTTTTTTCTTAACCACCGAGAAATTTTGAGTGTTCCTTCCGGCAAGCGAAATTTCCAACGCTCTTGTTGTTGGATTAAAACAGTTATTGGTTAGTTGCATGGATACTCTATTTCCATTATTTATGACCTTTTTAGAAGACCAATAGGTGACATCAGTTTTACTTTGCTAAAAAAATCTTGCAGTTTTCTTCATCTTAAACTTTGCTGGAACGCTGCTAAACAAGATTGGGAGAACTATTTGGCTATCACTACATTCCCAGCTGTCATTCCACAACATTTCGCACCCAGGGTATTACCATCGCAAAAGGGAGACTGCTCTCATCGACAGATGAAATTCATCTTTACTAAACACACACTGCAAAAGAAAACTATTAATTCAACAGTATGTAACACTGCCTTTAACTCCACTTCAGTATATATGCAAGGCATGCATGCATTTCTTGATCATGATATAAAGTACTTAGTATTTAAAGAGATGTCTGATATGGTATCAGTTGTATGAAATACGTGGAGATCTTTTTAGTACCACTGTGCTCAGTTTACATTAAGATTTAGAGTGAAATTTTGAAACTTTAAAAGCTCTCGAAGTCCTATTTCTTCCGCTCTTTCCAGTCTCTAGTCTTCCATTTCTTGAAATACAATGCATTAATATTGAAAATGTGGAATCATTGTGCTTCAATATGACTAGTCAAATCGAAACTTTCAGCGGCAGTCGACAGTCAAAAATGAACTTCGCTGAAACTAAAATCATCATCAATGCTTTCCCTCGAATCCAAAAAAAAAGAAAGGAATGGATGAACGGATACACTTACATGCAGAGTTGAAGCGGGTAAAAAACGATCATACACTATATCCTTGCTTCTTCTTACAAAAGTTTTAAATTTGAACAAATTTTACATAAAAATCTCATGGACATTGAATGTTCAATAATGAAAGTATTGGTAGATTCTGTGTAATTTTCTTCAAAAAATATCCTGTCCATGTAATTTTGACTCCATCTCCTTAATTTCCTGTTAAATGAAGACTTTTTTTTGCGTTTTGTAAACGAATCCCAGTCTTAAAGTACAGCAATTTATTATGTATACTACATTAGGTCACAGAATGGCTTGCCTGAAAAAATTTGGGAAAAAGATAGGAATCTCTAGAAATGTTGAATTTTGGATCAAAATAAAGTTTCCAAAAGATCGGGGCAGAAAATGGGAATGAAAGTCTAGGAAGAATTAGGAGTGCCCGAGTGCTCTGTGTGCATAGATCAAATAAAACAATCACAATAAAAAGTGATTAAAAATGAAATTCATAAATTGACAAGCATCTAAGATGCATTTGACCTTTAAGGTACGTGCTTCCTTCACCATTTATCACTCGAAATCGAAATTCTGAAAACGAAACCAAGAACGTTGCACAAAAGTTGCAAAAGTGATAAGTAGGGTAGTTTACTAATTACCAAACATCTAATATTTTCTATAGAAAACAAAACCACTATACTTGCATATGGAGCAATTCGCAAGAAGGTAATATGGCAGTAGATGAAGGAAGTTATGCTCAAAATGGCTTATCATTTTTCACTTTATCGCTTCTGCGTTATTGGTAGCGACATCATCACTCTCTTATTAGAATTATTCCAACACAAATCATTACCACTGACCTACTGACCTTTTGATGAATAAAATACGGAAAATCGAATCAATCCGGCAGTGAACTGCAAGGATTAACTGAACACGATTGCCAAGTTGAATCAATCAATTCTCTGCAGTTTATTCATCATAAAAGTCTTCTTTGGCTAAGAAATTGGCAAGCACCTGATGGATCTCGACTTCGAAAGATATTAATTATTAACTATTGCCAATACTAGCGCAAGCGTGAAAAAGGTAAAAAAAAACCTGCATTAATTTCCAGAAAGCCGTGAATCGGGAATGCTAATTGCAGGAGTGCTCCAAAAAATAGAACTATTCGTATTCAAAGCTTCAGATTCCTAATTGTGTGAAAAATGCGAGAGTTGTGAGTCACGTCATGAGTCATTTCATAGAGTTAGCATGGATTTCACATCGAAACAAAGTGAACTTTGGAAGAATCGAAGAATTGCTTCTCAATAAATTGAATAGACAGCAGTCAATATGAACAAAAGAATTTTTAGCAAAATTCAGTTCCTCTTCTTTTATTCATCCTGATGTGTCGTGACGTACATGTCGCGTCTCTCGAACAGTTCTGTTTGAACGATCAACTGTCACCAGTTGTCATCCATTCACAAACAACAAAATGAATGCCTTTTTCCAAGAAAAAAAAATTACGACAAATTTGTATCGAAAAACCGGAAAAGACAACATAGAGGCAGTGAGAACAACACATCCACGTCCGATTTGTTTGTTTACCGAAAGGTTTCCTGCTGCTTGTCCTCGCATCTACCCTGACCGACAGTGCACAATTCAAACCTCCTGACATCATTCACTACCGCCCATCGTCGTATAACAGTTTTATATAAACAAAATTGTATTGGGAATACCTTCCTGTTCTCCCTTCTTCCCCCCCTGGAATGGAAATCGAGTTCATTCTCTCCCTTCTCTTTCGGCACTGAATGATGAAAGAAGAAAGTTCAAGGGAAAGCCTTTAAAGCGAGTACTTCAGATGCATCGCAGATTCCTGTAAATGCTAAGATGGATCAGAGATTCCTGCAGATGCCCAGATGGATCACAGATTTCTGTAGATACGTAAGATGGATCAGACATTCCTGTATGCCAAACTGGTTGCAAAATTTCTTCCAATGTAGATGGATTAGACAAGACAGGTGCATTCACCAGCATAGCTCGTCCTTTCTATATTAGGGAAGGAAAGTGCCAGAATGGATGGACGGATGGATACGAATCATTCTGACGTTGGTCACTCCGGAAAATTAAATAAGGCTTCGATTAGCAAGCCAATGCCAAAAGCCAGATGAAAGATGCTTTATCGATTTTGATTTTGGAACTTTGCGTTCATTGATAACACCGCCTTCCTGTCACCAGTGAGTATGAGGAGACATATGACACTGTCCTCTCAATTGCCACTATAACATTGACGAGCCGATGAACGAGTTTACTGGAGAAATTGAAGAAGGTAAACTAACTTCAACGGCTCACAAAAATTGAACTGTGAGGCAAGAGTAAGGAGCGAGTTGATTCCATGAATATACAGATTGATGATCTTTTCGTGAGTGTTAAAGGGTTTTATGCAATTATTCTGTTTTTCGTTTTCTTTTTTTTTTTAACTATAAAGGGCTATTCAGATCAAAGTTAAAGATATACATAAGGCGTAATCAAGTAATATTGAAAGATGTTACTGAACCAATTAGTTGCATAGTGGCAAACAGGAGTAGCTGTCAATATATGTGTTGCGCGGTTGGCTCACGAGGGGTTACGCATAGTGGCAGTCTAGTTTGATCAGGCTTGGAGTTAATTATGTTCCATTCGAATGGTAGAGAGCCGTATATTTGAAGAATTTTAAAGGTCGAAAAAATACCAAAGATGGGGAGGCGGAGATTGAAAACAAGAAGACAGTGTAATAACGTCAAATGAAATAAGACCAGTCATAATGTGCGAAATACCACGCTATGTAGGGGCTGAGAAATTGATAAATACGCATGTTACATAGAAGAAGTGATTGTAAGCAAAAAAAAGACTGCTGGGGTCAGGGAGGTGGCAAAGATAGATAAGAATTTATAGGTGGTTTACTGTATATAAACGTCAAGAGAAGGGCAGAAGATTAATAACAACCTGTACTGCCCATTTTCTCATATTTTTAAAGTGGAAGATTCCTATCTATATGTGATTTGTGTAGCTGGAAATTGTTCTGTATGTTCTGATATTATGGATATGCTTAGTTTAGCTCGGATCATTTACACTATGAAAACACCAACGGATTCGAAATGTTTTAATTCAACTACTATGATGTTTAAAATGTTACTGTATGCTAAACATTTGATGTGTCGAGAAATAACTGCTTTAATTAACCACGAATCTTCTAACTTTGTGCGTCAACATCATCAGATATGTAATTGCGGTGCATGATTTTAGTATCAGATTATGAAACGCCAGAGAATCGAAGATCCATATGGTTATAGTTACGGTTATGGTACTGGGTTGACTGCTGGAAAACGACAGCGACAAGATTCATATCAAAAAGCTCTGGCTGAGGGAAAATATGAATTACGATTACTGGTAACAAGTCGAGGAGCTGGTGCAATTATCGGCAAAAAGGGTGAAAGTGTCAAAAATATCCAAGCCGAGGTATATCTCCTTTAGCTGTAGGCATAAAATGGTCAGCTTTTTTTGATTTTAGTTAACATGAATGATTTTAAGTCAGTGTGAGGTACTCCATGTACACTGTATATATCGTAGCAAGGGAATGGATGTTAATCTTTGGAAGTTCGGCAGCCGGAAAATATTCGTAACATTTCCTCCGAAAGTTGCTTCCAATGTTTGAAAAAAATCTCCTGCTGGTTGGTTCAGGAGATTTTTCTTTTAGAAAGTATGTCTAAGTTGACAGTTGGAAAACTTAAGGTGATAAATTGCTGAAGCTACAGTCGGAACCTGGAGAATGTGGGCTTCAACTCATGTATTATTGTGGATTTTAGTTGGGAAGTATGGATATGAACTAATTCGGCTAAGACTTAGTTAAACCCGGTTTAAACCTATTAAAACATGTTGCTATGTATAACTGTCTAAATGTAAGTAACCCATTGCAGTGCGACGCGACTGTATCGGTCCCCGATAGCCAGACGCCTGAACGGTAAACCCTCCTTCCAGTCCTCCCTGTATTTTACTGAAGTACGGCAAAACTGGATTGAGAAGATTTGGTGGTATGCTACTTCTACGGCCAAGCAGGGCCAAGTAACTCACTGGCAGCGGTGTGTTGATTTGGCCCACCTGGATAGCGGCCCGCCCATTGTTATACCAACTTCTCTCTGCCGGTTGCCTTTGTTCGATGAACAGTTTTTTAAAGATTATTTTACTCTTGTTGTAAGAGATGAAAAATTAAATAACTTCAATATTAAAATATGCTCTATTAGAAGCTGAAACGGTAGTAAAATGGTAGTACTCCGACCTTCTGGTTTTCTTGGTGGATTAATTTTGGTTTCTTGACATGGAGGATTAGCTAGACAGCTGGTAAATGATCGTTAAATATCCGCACCTCTGCGGCTAGCATCTGATCATTTACAAAGATTCTTCCATCTACTTCTGGGATATACATTTGGATCATTGTGTCATGTATAGTACGTATCTCACGTTCATATTAGTACATTCGTGATTTATGATAGATTTTTCAAGCCTCATTACTTTTCCATTAAGATTCTTTACCAACATGTTAGGTTCGAATCGGAAGGTCAGGTCTGCTGCCATTTTTATATTCTATGCTTACATCAGTGTGCATACTTCTTGAAACAAAATTATTGTTTTAATTTGAGAGAGTGTAGCATAATTGACGTTGTTTGTTGCATGTTTAATTGTCTTTCTTATCATATAGTGATTCCAGAAATTTTTCGATATTCCAATTGCAGTGTGGTACAGTTAGTTGCAACGGTTGAAAATGTCGTCAGATGTGTAGAAATGATAATTGCGCGAATCGATGAGGTTGGTAAATACTTAGGAAGTAAATATGCGCCATATGTAACCTTTTACTTCATTCTCCTAAAGAAAATTCATGGTATTCGTTATTCAGCCGCTACCGAAATCCATTTTTCTATATGTTAATTTAATGGTTTTCGTAGACAAAATAGAATCGTTTGAAGTTCTAGGATACGTTCCCTTTCGTGCCTCTGTAGTGCCTGATCCGCTATCAACTTTCGGAAACACTCATACAAGATCGATAACAGTAATAAAATTGTTAGAAAAGTAGAAAGGAGATAATGGGATTCTTTGCCTATTGTTTCCTAAATATTCAAAGCACTCTAACTTAATAGACAAATTCAAGTGTGTCGTGTAGTAAATACCTTTTGAAATATTAGGATATAGAGGAACTTCATTCTGGATATTCGTGTTTTAGGTGCACGACAATCAGGACCGCGATTCAGAACTGAAAGTACTGGTACATCAATCTCATGCAGGTGCTGTCATTGGTCGTGGAGGAAGTCGCATCAAGGAGTTACGTGAGGAAAACGGCGTTGATCTCAAGGTTGTTTCAGGCAACACTTATATAATTAACAGGTTCTCTTATAATCTTATATATCGTTCTAAGCCAATAAAGAAGCTTGTCATGTTTTTATAGGTGTATTCAGAATGTTGTCCTCAATCGACGGAACGTATTATCCAGATTAATGGGAAACCAGAAAAAATTGTGGCTTGCTTGGTTACAATTATCAGTACGCTGAAAGAAGTATAGTTAAATTTTTTAGTCCACTGCTTTACATGCTAGTTTTGATAGTTTTTTTTCCCCCCAGATATCAGCAATAATAACAGTTATCTTTTGATGAGTAGTGATGTAGGCTGAAGTACTTGGTTTCTTCCGTATATTCAAGTTCCTTTTTTGATTGTTATTTTCATCAAATGGAACATGTAGAAGCAGAAGATGGTGCTCTCTATTGGTTATTGGATAATTGAATATAGAAACTATGAAACGAGGTTTTCATATTTAGATTCCAATTAAAGGACCTTCACGTCCATATGAATCGATTTTTTTTGATCCAGTGGTTGCAAATGAATACGGAGGTTATGCTGGCGATCATGGTGGACGCGGAATGAGAGGATACGGCCCACGAAGTCGAATTCCTTTGCCACCTTATGGGCCAGTACCACCTGCATACGATGATGGACCTCTAGAAACGGCACAGGTATACCTTGTTGATACTGCCACAAATCAGATTGAAAATCAATAGCATTTGATATGGCTCTTTAGAAGTATATTATCGAATAGAGCCGGGAAGATAATAATTTTGCTCACCATTTAAATGCTACAACCATAATGTTATTGAGATATGACGTATTTGAAATGCATTATTTAAAATAATACTCTCTATTGAATTAGCTTAGTAAGTTTTCATGTTTGAGATATAATTGGCCATTGCATTGCTCTGTATTTCCAACTTGCTCAGATTCTCTAGGCAAAAAAAGAAGAAAAAAGTTCTTTTGTATTTCCCCCTGCTAATAATTATTATATCCTTCCTACCTGCACTTTACATTTTTCTGTGGTAGCATACATCTTTAGTGCTTCATAAACTTAATTAAATTTAGGTGACTGTGCCAAATGAGTTGGGCGGTACAATCATCGGTCGAGGTGGTGAGCGTATTCGGCGTATTCGCGATGAATCGGGTGCACATATCAAAATCGAGGAGGAAGACCCAAACGGTGAAAGGATTATTACTATATCAGGCACACCAAGTCAGATTGAAATGGCTCAATTTCTGCTTCAACAATGGTAATTTTGACGTATTACGATGTAAAATATTATCAAGTATGCAGATATTTAGTATCTGACTTTTTTCTTTCTTTCTTTTGAATTACGATCACTTGCGATATCTTGACTGAAAAATAGCAAAATCATACTTCTTAGCAAGATTTAGGGAAGCATATTTAATTTCTGTTCAGATCACATAATGTTAAAGAGTAGAGATTTTGCGAATTCCATTAAGTGTATCGATACTTTAGGAGAGGAAAGGAGGAAGTGATTTATGTCAATGGACAAAGATTTAAGGGCCTAAATGGCAATAGTTTTCATCAAAACGAAAATGAAAAAGTCTGATTTGGAGCTTAGAGATCTATTTCAGCGTTCGATCTTCAGCTGCTGGACGCAAATATTTGAGCGCTGGCTAATGCTTTTAGATTGAAGGTTCCGTGATCTTCCCGCTTTTCAAACAGTTTAATTTTTTCCAGCCATTTTTAGGAATTTTGTCAAATTGAACTTAATTTGTATATTTTTTTGTTTCAGTGGTATTACTTATGTCAACCTATGGAAATGCCCGATTTCTATATTTCTAATAAATTTTCCAATTTTTGTCTTCTAAGTGTTAAATGTTTCCCAAATTTGGTGATTTAATTTTGAAAGTTTTGGATCTCCGTTAAGGATCATATTTCTCATATCTCAGCATGGCAGAGTATTTAGAAATAAAGTTTTTCGTTTCTGAACTGCTGCAAACAAATCAAACAATGACTATTATGCACGAAGTCGCCACCACTACATTAATAATGCCTTCGTCTTAGTGAGAGGAATTACTTTTGAGGTCTCAATGCGACATATAACTGCAGTTGGGGAATTGCTTGTGCTTTATCATCATCGCTTCCATTTAATTTATGAAAGCGTCACGTTGCAAAAATAAATTTTGGGATCATCTTCAATTTCTCAGACTATTAATGTTTGTTTTTTGCTGGGCTGATAAGGTGTCGTTTTGTTATCAGCAAAACTATTTGCAAGGAGGATTCTGATCGCTCGAAATTGCCTTAGTGTTCCTTCTTATTTCCACGAATGTTGCCTTTACACTTACCTTTTGACGCAGAAAAGGTCAAAGATGGCAAGTGGGAAGCAGCTGTTGCGAGGAATGAATTATAGTGCCAAAAGGTAAGTGTAAAGTAGAAGTCACAGGTAAGAGTTGCCAGTCGAGATTGCGTTGTAATATAATATTAGTGTTGGATTGATATGTCGTTTCTTTTTTTTTATGGTTCCAAATATCCTTTAGTGTCACCAATCAGCTTTGGTCATAGCTATTTTTTTTTTTCGCTGGCTCGGCAAATAAAACATATTGTGATCTTTTGAAGAATTCTGGCGAGGATTTGATGACTTGAATTGATTGATCACTCATCTGCCAAATATCAGCTGATGCTAATGGCGATAGTGATGATGCCGCTGCTGCTCACATCCTTGTAGAAGAACCATAGTTATCAACCCTGAGCAGAATATATGCAGAAGTGATTTTTAGATAATTAATTTTGTGACTTAAATTAAAATTTACATTCCTTCTTGAGATTATTTTTGTCGCGCGTATTTAAATGTTTGGAGTTTGGGATTTGGTGCTGTGAACTGTAAAGCAAGATATTGGGAACTTGCAAGCGAACCATCCAAGAAGTTTTCAATGTTCGATCCAAAAGGCGAATCAAAAAGATATTTCAGCACTGCTTTGCAGTCATTTTCCTCCCCTTATATTTTTATGTCGAAATTCATTGAAACGAAATTCCAATTGGTAAAGAGTCACGTGAGATGGGATTTTAATATTCTATATAAGATCATAAAACTAATCTTAAAGATAAATGAAAGACGTGGACTATATCTCTCACTCTACCAATCATGTGAACTTCTGTCGCAGTGCGATGAAATGTACAAGTAATTATAAACCTTTGCCTAAAATTATGCTTTTTGCTGTTAAATTGACACACGTTATCTTCTAGTTATCGTAGGTTAACAAAGGTTAATCATTGACCTTCAGGGATTTCTTACGGATATCTCTGTGGAGTTATAATTGTAGGAAAATAGAAATAAAACTTTGTTTGTCGGGTTTGATTTGAAAGGGTGGGTTCTTAGGCACAGACGAATATTTTGAGAAGGTATTCTTCGTTCGGTTCAGGAGGAAATCATTCGCAGAGGATAATAGATTGTAAGAACGCAGAGTTAGTAATAAAAATATTTATTGGGGAGAATCGAGGATATAGTGTAAGTACAGTCCTTGATTGATTGTTTTAAAAACCAACAACAATCTTTCTAGTAATATTCTTGAATACATATACAATTTTGATTAACACAAACATATTTAATGAGAGTGGTTTATAACAAATATTACAATAGATATTCCTTTGGATAAAGAAAAACTGTCAAAATCCGATTACAACAAAGGGCTCTGTTTGCAACATTAAACATTGCAATTAAGATTGGTTCTCAGACAAAGAAATTTAGCATATGAGTTGGCTTTATTGCAAAAAGGAAAGGATGTGAACGAAGAAAAACGCATG
>NW_018108274.1:121761-128687 GCF_000183805.2 Loa loa
TGGGTTCTTAGGCACAGACGAATATTTTGAGAAGGTATTCTTCGTTCGGTTCAGGAGGAAATCATTCGCAGAGGATAATAGATTGTAAGAACGCAGAGTTAGTAATAAAAATATTTATTGGGGAGAATCGAGGATATAGTGTAAGTACAGTCCTTGATTGATTGTTTTAAAAACCAACAACAATCTTTCTAGTAATATTCTTGAATACATATACAATTTTGATTAACACAAAACATATTTAATGAGAGTGGTTTATAACAAATATTACAATAGATATTCCTTTGGATAAAGAAAAACTGTCAAAATCCGATTACAACAAAGGGCTCTGTTTGCAACATTAAACATTGCAATTAAGATTGGTTCTCAGACAAAGAAATTTAGCATATGAGTTGGCTTTATTGCAAAAAAGGAAAGGATGTGAACGAAGAAAAACGCATGAATATGGAGAATATGAAATTAGTTACATTTCATAACATTGTTAACGTTTATTTACAATTTGTGTGATTGATTTGTACATTAGTTTATTTTATTATTTCATTTTATTTGGAGCTTCGCGATATTCGAAATTCTCGACATTCTCGACTGGAGGAATTAGGGATTTCAGGTTTTCATTATCGAATTCGACTTCCTCCGTATTTCTGTTGGAGTTCTTTGCTATCTTGTAGCACTTCTAGTTCTTCATGCAATGGGTTCATTCTGTTCAGCGCTTTGCTTTGATTGGTTTGTAGAATTCTCCAATATTTATAGATATTTTCCCAATATTTTCTCCAACGATATTGTTTGATTCTTTGTTTCTTTCTGTTTAATTTCCAATGGGTGCAACATATTTATAGGTCGATTCATTAATCTTCCTCGTGATAACTCTATTAGAGCACTTCTTGTTTTGTTATCCTGTCCTTTATTTTCTTTATTTTTGCTAGTTTCCATATACCGCGAGGAGCATTTGATTCATTTACCAATACAATTTCTCCTTCAATAGGAGCTCTAATCTCTACGCTTCTCGGAGATTTATGTTCTACTTGTGTACATTCTCTCAAGCTAGTTAAGTACTCCTCCTTCCATATTTCCCAAAATGTGTCCAGTCTTTTTGTTGTCTTGCCCAGTATAAGTTTTCCATGAGTGCTTAACTTGGGGATATAATCATCTTGATCATCAGTATTACTAGTAGATATCGTTAAACATACGTCTGATACATTAGAGTCTTAGAATTAGGTCTTAGAATTATGAAATCGTCGAAATTTGTGTTGGTGGGCGAATATTAAGTGTGCTTTCTACTTCTACCATTAAGGTTATAAATCCTTTTTCTCCAAATAATTTCCTTCCTATAACCTTTCTTGATGTTCCTTTCGTCTTACTGATTATTCGTTCGTAAACTCCTTCACTCCAGGGCGCCTTCGGAATTATATTCCTCCATTTCATTCCATGTCTAGCCAAGAATACGTCAATTGTGTTTCTTGTTCCATTAAAGCTTGAAAAACTAACTGAAATTGATTCGCATTATCACTTAGAATTATTTCTGGATAGCGGTGTCGTGCGACAAATCTAAAGACATTCAAGAAACTTTCTGCAGATAAACTGCTAATTCCATATGCACTGCTCTACTAGAGTAGTAAAACAGGTAAATGAGGCAACTCATCTTTTTGTAACCGCTGATTTTGTTTTGACAGAAACTTGGCCTAAATAATCCAATCCAATTCATGCGAATGCTCGTGTTCGTCTTACTCGAGTTGCTGGATAATTAGGCATCGTTGATAGTTTAAATGGTTTTGCTTTCCATCGTTTACATCCCATGCATTTATTCAAAACTCTTTTAATTTCTGTTCTTCCTTTGGGTATCCAAAACCTTTTTCTTAAACTTGATATCGTATGAGCTGTTCCAGCATGAAATATTTCTTCGTGTTGTTGAATAAAGATTTCGGTTATACGATTATCTCTAGGAAGATATATGGGATGCAAACATTGTTCGTCCAATTCTGCATATTCTAGGCGACTTTTTGATTTTCATACTCCCTTTTCATAGTATAGATTCCATTTAATTGTTTTTCCCGTTATTCCTTCCGATTGGGCTTGTCTAATTAATACATGTATGGCCAGTTTATATGACGATTATAAACGGTTCTTCCCTGATGATGTGTTTAACCAAGGAATCCTTTGCTTGGATATTAAATTTAAGAATTTCAAAGCCCATGCTGTTGCTCTTATCAATCTCGTCCATTTGCTGAATCTTGTTGTGTTGATTAGTTTGAAGGTCTTGTTGATAGTGATATGCGCGATGATCTTCTGATTTTGTTCCTCATTCCCACTTTCATTGTAATCATCATTAATATTGTTTTCCCAGTGTAGCCAATCTACACTCAGACAGCCAATCTGACACTCCCTTTGCTAACCATTCTGGTCCTTTCCACCATAGTTCAAATTCTGTGAGTTGAAGTGAAGATAGTCCCTCTGGTAGATTAAATTCACTTGGAATATAGCGAAGTGGGAACTTTGCTTGTCGTATTTCTTCGACTCGATTTTGCATGAATTTTGGCAATAAACGAGAACGATTATGTATCTGGTCTAACACACATTTGGAATCTGACCATAATGTGACATTAATATTCTCTAGTTCCATTTGTTTAATAACAAATTGAGCAGTCCGTACTCCTGAGAACATTCGCTACTCGATATCTGTTGTTGTATTTTATTATGAATTTCTTAAATTGCTTCAGTGCTTCTTCATCGTTATCGACATTAGGTTCTTGTTTTCCCATGACTTCCAGTTTCCAGAAATTTTCTATTTCTGATCTTAGTTTAAAGTGGTTATTGTGTTGGAAATAAGTGTCTTACCTTTTTAACCCAGTTGATTTATATCACCACTTCCAGCAATCACTGTTTCAACTTTTGTGTGAAGTAATGAGAATCCTGATTTTAGCTTTTCGATTTTTTCCAATTCCATAAATTTGAAGAAATAATTCGCTCCAATCAAGATGTCAGGTCGTTTCCAGTAATTTTTTAGATTCATTGTGTGATTGGCCATGGGTATTTTGACAACATGTAATTCATTAATTTTTTTTTAATTCACATTTTTTCCGATTACATTTTTTCGATTATATTTTTTTTCGATTACATTCGATTACATTGGCGCGTATTTGGATGGTCTTATCTTCATCGATTTGTACATTAAGTTGAGTCTGAGTGATTATACATGGCTTAGGATTCTTGATGCCGAAAGGAGCTAGTCTTAATTCTTGTTCATCGGCTTCTATTAAGCTCTAATCACTGAACTAGTTTTGATATGAAAGATAACTGTGACCAATGTCAAATAATGTCAAGGCCTCTTCTTTTCGTTCTGGCAATAAGGGTTAAATACAGTTATTTCCTTGCATAATTGCAAAGTTTCCTTACCTTGTGTTTTTGTTATTGCAATCATCGCATTTGAGTCATCATTATCGGATTGTAGTTAATCGAACAACCTTTCGATTTGTTGATTTCTTCATTTGTTTGGCTCCTGTTAAGACAGGAAGTTTTGCTCGGATGTAGTTGATTTCTTTTTCCACGTAATGCACTGCTACGAGTAGCTTTGCACTAAAAACATTTTACCTTTCTTCTGCATTCTTCACTTCGATGTGTCTTTAAACAAATGACACATTTCTTTATTTCCTTGAGACGTTTCATTCGAACGTTCACTGCTGGATATACTCGGCATGCACTGTCCCAATGATCTTGACTACAAAACATACATGTTCTAATTCTATTTTTTCCCTTTTTTGTTACAGAGTAAGAAATTTTCTTCTCGTTGTAAATTGTTGCCAGTGTTGAAGTTTCGTTATACCCTTTTGGAATTTGCTTAGACTTAGACAAAACAGGTTTTCCTTTCATTTGGGTAAATGTGAATTAGTTTCTAACCCCTCCATGTTTCCTAGTATACTTATTAATTGGTCCCAACTTACTTCCTTTTTCCAAAGGATTTGAAGGAATAATTTGATCGGTATTATGCTTGGGATTAGGAATCCTAGGGGATCACATTGAGAAGCTAAAAACTGCAATATTTTTCTTTTTGTTGGTTCCTGATAGTTCCAAGGTTTTAAGATTATTCGAATAATGTCCCTATCAGAGTTCCAATCAATACCAAGAATCTTTTTAAACTCATTTGTTTCTGCTCGGTCCTGTTCTGGAATCATGGAATTAAATTCTTTGTTGTTTGATAAGAATTCTCTGACATTCATTGAGGCATCATTGAAGATGGTTTCATTTCTTATATTTGGAAAAAGCTTCATCGGTTCCCTTGGTAGATATTACAATGTTGTCGACATAGAGGTTTTTCTTGATTTCATCGGCGAGTTTACTTCCGTAATTTTCGAAATGACAATTAAGTGTAGCCGATAATAAAAATGGTGAAAATATTACTCCAAATGGGACTCGTTGAAATCGATAGTATTCGATATTATCTTCCGCTGCTTGTCACCGTATATCCTTTAACCAAAGAAATCGTGTGCATCAAAAAGATGGGAGTAATTCCAATTGTAAAAAGGTCTTTTCAATGTTTGCTATTATCACAGTTTCCATCATTCGGAAACGAAGTAGTACTCCTACTAAGTCGGGAAGAATTATAGGTCCCCGATATAATACATCGTTCAACCCTTTTCCTCCCTTTTGATGCGATGATGCATCATAAACAATTCTAAGTTTGGTTGTAGCCTTATTTGGAGTTATAACTTCATGATGAGGAAGATAATGAATAATACCAACCTGGTCCATTTCTGGACATACTTTCTCGATAACGTTAGACTGTATTTGATCGCGAGTCATTTCGTCGTATTTGAAAAGTAAGCGTTTATTGTTCCGAAGTCATTTAACTAGCCGACTATTGCGTTGATTAAAGAAAACCCTGAACTTATAGTTTGGGTTTTTTCTAACGGGATAAACTTGAAGAAGTGGTCGACTCCGATAATTAACTCAAGTTGTTTTCAACTGCTATTTTCTTCTTTCAATGGGAATTGAGTTGAAATTTCTGACACATCCCTTGATTTATAGATGTTACTCTTAGCTTACTTGTTAAATAGTTGACTACTGTAGCTACTGTAGGTATAATATCTGCTTCAACGGTTTTTATACCAATTCGCACTTTGGCTGCAATGGATTGTTGAGGTCTCCTGTTGCTAAATGTTGCAAACTTCACTTGTTCGTAATCAATATCTTCTAGGTTTAGTCTCTTTGCTAGTTTCTTTGATATGCAAGTTACTTGAGCACAACTACCGAATAAAACTACGACTTTATTTGAAGCCTCTTGCATATCTAAATTAATTGCCTCAACTTCTTCGCAAAAAAGCAAAGTTTCCCTGTCATTTCGTCTGGAATGTTATTACTGAGTTGATTACCATTGTCGAATTTGTCAATTCTTTGGTTAGTCCGACTGATTATGCTCGATCATTATATTTAATGTAGTATAACGCGGTATTATGATGACCTTTGCAATGAAAACACAAGCGTTTTTTTTCCTTACAATTGATTGTCGCATATCCTGGTCGAAGACAACTTGGACGGGCGTTGTTTTCTTTCGGTCGTTGCATTCTTTGTTTTGGACTAGGATAAGTTTGGCATTCATTACCCCAACGATTCTTATCGCAAAAAATGCAAGGTCTTTGAATTTTACTAACTTTCTTCATATTCATAACCTTCTTCATATTTTTAGCTTTTGTATATGTTTCCGGAGTCGTTATGGTTAGAGCCGAAGTTTCTTTTGGAAAATGTCGTGAATTAATTTTACCTTTAGTTAATTTTTACTCCTTCACAATGTCGAGATATTGGCTTCCTGCAACTTCGTTTCTTTGAATCAGTTTCGCTAAGAATTGTCCTAACTTAGCGATTGACCATATTTCTCGTTTCTCCTTTTGTTGACACACTCTGTCCAGAATCCAGGTGGGTAGTTTATTTTCAATGATATTTTCGATACTGGATTGTTCAAGCTTTTCGCCCATTGCTTCATGTTGTCTTTCGATGGCTTCGATTGTTACTTTCCATTCACGATCATTCTTCTTGATGGAATGTAACTCATTGTAGAGCAATTTTTTGATGATGTGCGATTGTCCAAACTTTCCAATAAGGACTTTTCGTGTGACATCATAATTTTCTAGGATTATGTCATAAATCTTTATGGCTAGCAAAGCGTCCCTTTGAGATATTCCATTAAATAATTTAATTTGTGGATACCTGGTATGTTTTATAAGTGAACTGCTGCTTCGAAGCTACTCCAGAATCCTCACCATGGCTTGGATTACCACTGAATGTAGGTTTAAGTTTTTCTTTTGCCGGTTGCGCGTTTAGAATTATAGTTGCGGACATCGCTTGTGGCACCAAATTTGTAGGAAAATTGAAATAAAACTTTTTTGTTTATCGGATTTGATTTGAAAGGGTGGGTTCTTAGGCACAGACGAATATTTTGAGAAGGTATTCTTCGTTCGGTTCAGGAGGAAATCATTCGCAGAGGATAATAGATTGTAAGAACGCAGAGTTAGTAATAAAAATATTTATTGGGGAGAATCGAGGATATAGTGTAAGTACAGTCCTTGATTGATTGTTTTAAAAACCAACAACAATCTTTCTAGTAATATTCTTGAATACATATACAATTTTGATTAACACAAACATATTTAATGAGAGTGGTTTATAACAAATATTACAATAGATATTCCTTTGGATAAAGAAAAACTGTCAAAATCCGATTACAACAAAGGGCTCTGTTTGCAACATTAAACATTGCAATTAAGATTGGTTCTCAGACAAAGAAATTTAGCATATGAGTTGGCTTTATTGCAAAAAAGGAAAGGATGTGAACGAAGAAAAACGCATGAATATGGAGAATATGAAATTAGTTACATTTCATAACATTGTTAACGTTTATTTACAATTTGTGTGATTGATTTGTACATTAGTTTATTTTATTA
>NW_018108274.1:129143-134793 GCF_000183805.2 Loa loa
TTATCCGTCTTCTTGCTTCAGGTGAATATGTAAGTAATTGTTGTACGCCTAAGTCCTAGTTCTGCAAAAATACTCCTACTTTAAATTCAGAAGTTTTTTGTTGTAATAATTTTTGACAAATGTGAAGATCGTCACTAAGAAATTCGACGTGGACAATTTATTTTGTGTAATGACTTATGGCACTTAGAAGGGCAAGAAATTGTACAACAGATATCTTGAGAAAATGAAATCGAAGAGGCATTATTTGTTAATGAGGTACTCTTGACTTAATTAGCCATAATAATTACATGTAGTGAATGAAGCACTTGGAAGATGAGGTAAAAGCTGTGCTGGCTATACAATTATTCCTGATAGTGTCATTGCTCAAATAACTACTGCATGGTATGATGCATTTGATTTCTGACTAAATCTTTTAAAATTCCGAAGTTCACTTTATCCTGATGTCAAAATTGCAGGCTATAATATGAATCACTACAGAATTTTGTTACCGCCAAGTTCACTGCGCGAAATGCAACGATCATTCACAAGTTCGACATTTCTTTTTCCAAGCTATAATGTTTGGGATGAAGACGAAGTAAGTGTATTTCTAAGATTTGCATTCTTTTTTTTTATTGGAAAGCTTCAAAAAGAGGAGAAATTAATCTGATAAAATGAAGAGAAGGGAAATATAGTGTCGTGTTGTTCTTGAAAGAGATAAGAATGCAAAAATGTCACCTATTTACATGAGTTTTAAAATAGGTGTCACTAATTTATATAGGGAAGTTGGCTAAGTTACAAATATTAAATGAAGTTTTAGAGCAATTGCAAAAATTAAAATGGATGGGACATTTCGGGGATTCGGCAAATTTGTTGATTTTTCTACCAATTTGTTGAGATTAAAATTAAACGAAGCTTTACTGGAAAAACTTTAAGATACATTGTTGAATGATTTGCTATAGATATTGGCAACAGTTAATGACAAAAATTACACACTAAAAAATGTGGAAGAGTTTTTCAACGATATTGACTACAGAATTGGCTGGTATCAATACCAGAACACAGCTCATTTACTCGCCGATTTTCAGGCACCGAATGTCGAGGTATAATTTAGTTCACAATTAATTGTACAAATGGACTATAGTTTCATCCTAATCAGAACATTTGGGATAAAATTGAAAAGCTCCACAACTCTCCTTTCAGTTGCATTGTATTTACGGATATGGCATTAATACACCAGAATCGTTTCATTGGTCCAATAGGTGGTTCCCGGATTATCAACCAGATACCATTTATGGTGATGGTGATGGGACTGTTAACCGACGTTCACTAGAAGCATGCAAAAAATGGATCGGTAGAAATGGTGGCAAGAAGGTATCAACTTCAGCACAAGCAAATCGAAATTTCTTCTTTTTTGAGCTTTCTTGAGTATTTTCAGTCTTTGAAAAATCTTTGAAGTCCATGAATTAGCATCATCATTTTCTTTACAGCTAAAAGTATTATCAGCAAAAAAAAGGGAAATCTCACCGAGTCATTTGTACAATTCAATTGTTACTCGGTTTATACCTCAATATCGCAAACATTACAAAATCTTCTACAGTACTCTTAAAACTGCTGTTTAGACCCCTTTGTTAATTTAAAATGACTCAAAACATTGACTCGAAAAATGTAACAGGACCTATATCAGGATGACGATAATCCATTGCAGATATCCCTGTATGCGATCAAAGATGGCGAACATGTGGATATTTTGGCACAGGAGAAAGTGCTTGATTTGATTAAAAAGATTGCATTTGTGCAGAGCTAATGGAAGGGATTCTTCTCAGTATTTCGACCTTGTTTAGTTAATGAAAAATGTTATTGTTACTTTAAAAAGCAATTTTTTACAAATACAGGAATATGTTCGTGTTTATCCTTCAGAACTTAACCCCCTTGTCTCTTGTCAAATCTGCAATACTTAATACTGGCGAAGAACCGCCAACTATTGAATCGTATTTCAATCTCGGAGCGTTTCAATGACAGCCCAAGAGGGCATTAGATAGTAGTAGAAAGGAGGTTAAATTTGATGAATATAAAATAGCACAGATTAGCTGTCCATATATAGATACCTCAAGTAAGCAGTCTTATTATACCACATACTCGGGAAGATCTCGACCATAATTAACAGGTCGCAATCAGGGTTACTTGTGGCTGCTTATTACTATAGCAGTCATGACTCACCATGAAGAGCACTTCTTAAAGCTTTTGATGGTATAGCAGACTGCTCTATAGATTCGAACCTTACATTCAAATTTACATTCACATTCGGCATTTAGTCGCAGAACCAGTAGAGCATAGAGCTTGGGTATGTTATGTTTGTCATGTGTTAAATGTATTTCAATTCAATTTACCCATTAATCACTAACCTGTCAAATAGATTACTATTTGTCTACAGGAGAATTTATATCTGTACTCCTTATTCAATCCTGGTTGTTGCTCACTTTCTGCTTCTTAGAATGCGTACAAGAATGGTTTTAAAACTACCTGCATTTGCTTATAAAAACCAAATTATTCTTTTGATACGTCGTTAGATCACCTCTTTTCTTATGAAATTAAGTTAAATCCATTTTTGAAAACTATTCTCAAATAAAATGAATGAGAGAAACGAAGCCAATTAGAAATTAACAATTAAAAAAGGAAACAAAGCAAACTGCTATTCACATTGTTCAACATAAAAACTTTCTTATTTGAAGACAGCTGAAAACAAAAACGGCACTTCAGAACTTGATTTGAGATCAAAAATATTCCAGAATACAATAGACTGTCAAAATAAGAGAATGATGAGCTTATACCAGGGCAGATCATTAGATTTTTTTTCTTCATAGTTGTTAATCTGTATTATCGTCAATTCGGAAATTTAACATTAATTACGGGAAAATTACCGAAGTTCCCGTTACATTGCAGTCTATTTTATCCGATCCAAGCTTTCTTTCCAATTAGCTGGAAAGTCTTCCTCATACTGATCAAAATTTGAAATACATTTTAAAAAATTGAGCCTTACAAAAATAACGAAATAGTTGCAAATATTTCAACAATTAGAATGACAAGCAAATAATTACAAGTCATAATAATTGCAGCACACTACTTAAATATTCAATACAGATTGGAACTGCCTCAGTATACGGGTTTGAAACGCATGCATCAAAAAGATGAGTATGTTCATTACTATCAAAACTACCATATTCGCTAATAAATTCTTCAACTTCGGGGAAACACTGCACGAACCACCAGAATAAAATTTCCGGATTCAGTGAATCAATTTTCAAATTGACCACATGAGAACATAATTCTGCCATCTGTAAACTGTCTTTTATGTTTAGGAAGACAAGAGTCGAAAGTGACGAAATTCACATAGACGTTTTTCCAAAAACCATATTTTATGCTTTAATTGCTAAAATTCTATTTAATGATAGCAACAATCTCAATGCTACTAATATACCTATATACTAAACAAAGTTATTTCACATTACCATTTCGAAATTGATTTTGCAAGTATTTAATATTTTTTTCTGAAAAACCCATGTAAAATACAAATGCATAACAAATGATAAAAAGTGTCGCAACACATGTCATGAGACAAAAAAAAAAAACCAAACTTTTTCTCTGATCGCCTCATTCTCGCTCTTCAAGAGCAGAACAATGATTTTACATAGTTGAACATCCAGATTACCTAACAATTAGAAGTTTGATATTATAAATTCTGAGGAAAAAGATTATGTCAGAAGTCAGAGTACACATAATAAAAACCTTTCTTCAAGAGCAATTCCAAAGCCCGAACAGCTATGGACTGAACTTTTTGATCATCGTTAGTGGCACTGCTATACAACCATTCAAAACGCCATTCATTATGATCCAGTTTTATAAGGAGCAGATTTGCCAAATGTCGGTTGCTCTGTCTATGATAAATTAAATTTTATCAAAATATGAACAAAACATCTTTCGAAACATACTACTTATATTCCACATGATGCTGCAAATGTGAAAATTTTTACATTACGATCATCTGTGAGAAATTTTAATACAATGCATCAAGCTCCCGTAGCTTTGAAATGAATGCATTGGGTATGCTTTCCAATTGAAATTCACACCGCCACATTAAATTCTAAAATATATCTAACCTTGTCATCATAATCAGCTCGTGAAGGAAATGCTTTAGAAAACACGCATCAAATAATTCTGCTAGATCTGCCGTTCCGCTATTCAGAAACAATGTTAAAATCTGCAATGCATCAAGCATATTCATTGTACGGTTTGAAAACAATTTTCCAAGGAGAAAGAATTTGAATATCGTAAATATTTACCGCTCTTACCTTCTCGCTTACTTTTCTATTTAGAGCAAACTTACATAACGTTGTACAAATGGCCCTGAATTTCGAATGTCTCGGACTGCTAACTGAATCATTTCACTTTCAATAAACTTTGCAGTAGTTGACTTCGATAGTGCTCGCCAGAATTCAAGGCGTAGAGTTCTATTGTTTATCAGCAGATTTTTGATTTCAAAGGGAATTTTGCCATCTAAAGTAATTCCTACTAATTATTGAGCCTAAGTTAATGCTTTCCTCAAACTGAAACAAATTGAAGTAATATAGAAATGTTCTGAAATAAAAGATAGTGCTCGCATATGCACATGAACTAGTGAAAAAAAAATTCATGCAACCTTCAAACATGTGCTAGGAAAAGCTAATTCAGCAGGATTAAATATTTCAGAAAATATGAAATATACACAAATTAGCTGTTTTATAATAAACATAACTTCGACTTCTTCAGCAATCCATTTCGCTAAAGGTCTGAAAACCAATATAGCATCTGACAAAATAAATTCTTCCACGGATGAAGCGATGAATTGATATCTGATTTTAAGAAGCAATGTTAAAAACAAAAACCTGTTGTAATCGCACCTGAAAAGAACTAGACTAATCATCTCAATATAAATTAAACACTAATGCCATATTTACAACCCAACTAGCTGCTAATTTTCAAAGTTTTCAAAATGAGATGACCAACAACACCTTCCAATAACAATTTTTATTCTTTGAAGCAAATGATTTCCAACTCTTTAAATTCAAGGCACTAGTGACTGAGATTGAAGTAGGTATCGAGATGAACTATGGATTG
This sequence comes from Loa loa, assembly GCF_000183805.2. Taxonomy (NCBI): domain Eukaryota; kingdom Metazoa; phylum Nematoda; class Chromadorea; order Rhabditida; family Onchocercidae; genus Loa; species Loa loa. Next base: position 134,274 of record NW_018108274.1, read on the forward strand.
TATATGACTTTAAAGTGCATGAAATGAAGTTGGCTTGTATACTTGCAATATTAAGGTAATTTCGCTGCACGAAAACCAATACCATCTTTCGAAATGTTTCCCATTTTCGACTCTTCCGATAACCGATCGTATGCAGTTTTGTAATTCACATCCATCAAAAGCGACGGCGAGTTCTAGTAACTGTAATTTGATTTCTCTATAACATAAGTACCAATTTTCTAATAGGGAAATAAATTCTGATTTCTTAGTCGATAATCTAAAGAGACATGAATAGATAAAACTTATATTTCTTTCGTTTGTTTGATAATCTAATCAGTACTTAAAGAAAATACCATAAGTATAATTGCACAAATTTCATTTTGGGCACATGCAATAAGGTTAATCCTTGAAATCCATTTCAGTAGGAAACGAGCATCCTAAAACAGGCATATGTAAGATGGTATAAGAGGTTTAAGAACATATATATATATATATATATATATATATATATATATATATATATATATATATATATATATAG
>NW_018108274.1:134977-163443 GCF_000183805.2 Loa loa
ATATATATATATATATATATATATATATATATATATAGGTATAAGAAACAAATTATTAGTTCCAAACAGGAACGGTGCACAGTGAGTATTACCACTGCATGACTAAAAAGAATAACGTATGAACTCTTAATTAACAACCCGAAAGCCATTAGCTATCCAAAACAGGAATTACTACTGTACTCATTTCTTTACATAAACATAAACGGCGCAACATATAAGTTCCACACGAATGTTTCCATACCTGGATTTCGCAAACAGAAACAAGTGCCGCTACAGATAATTCGCGAAGCTTCATAGCACGACAAGATAGTAAAAATTTTAGAAGTGGAAGGACATAAGTAGAAAGTGGATAAATGTTGGTGTGTCGTGGAGAGGGGAAAAGGTGGACGAGAAGAACCAAAACAGCGAACATTCTCAGCTGCGAAATGGATTTTTCGTTTTCATAAAACTGTTGGTGTAACAAATCATGCAATGATGGAAACCTAAAATATTCGAATTCAATTTATTTTATTTTAATTCTTTCATTGTTTTAGTTTGCTGAGGCGTCTAACATGATCATACAAAAATATTCTCATATTCTGATTACCTGCACAATTTTAAGGAATTATTTATACTAGCTAAAATTAAAAACGTAGTATTGCTGGCGATGACAAACACTACTATCTACTATTTGTCCAGGTATGTTACATTTTGCTTGCGATAGTCTGAAATATTGTGATAAAATTCCTAAGTAAATTTAAGAGAGAAGAGAAAGAAATTTCAACATTAAATAATCAACTATTATTGTTAGTGAATGTCAAATTTCATCTGACTTGGCCAACCTCGTAAAGAATTCAAAAGAACTCAAGCGATTTTTTTCATGTGGACGAAGTGAGAGTTGTATGCTTCGAGGAACACCAAACATCCGATTAATCAGTGCAGCGAACAGCTGTGATGCAGCACTTCGTACTGCCCAACTATTAGAACCAAAACAAACGAAACAAACGTTCACTGCAGGTTCTATATAGCGTAGAACTGCTTCTGATAGGTGACTGTTCAGAAAAACAGCTCTCATAATATTAATACTGTGAACTCTGAAATCTCGGGAATTTCCAAGAAAAATAAACCTTAAAAAGATCCATTAGTGATTTAAGTACAATGTAAAGACCGGAACTAATCATTTATTTGACTACTAAAGTGCAATTTTTGGTATCAAAATCTTTCGCGCGACTCAGCCATGACGAGAGAAAGAATATACCAAAATATTTTTGAAATTTAAACTAGCTGATGACAAGCTTCAACGTACCGACTGGCTAAAATCAAACGATTTAATATTTCATAACAATGGTGATGAACACCCATAAAAAAGAGTTGCTAAGTCTGATACGTTGCCAAAATAATACAACCACTCTAATAGAGAATCCAACAGAAAAACTCACTGTGCTTTATATGATCTTCCGTTATTTTCAAGTATAGATATCATCGTTGTTTTCAGACATTGTCTATTATTTGTGATCGGTTCCTTTGCAAGAATTGAAGCAATCAAATGTGGCAAACCAGCACTTCGACGTGTTGCACACAACACGTCTGAAAAACCAATACAGAGCACTACAAAACATGAACAGCATATGTTTTTTGTCAACACTGGAAACACCTTTAAAAAAATCAAAGTAAATTAAGCGTCATACAAAGTCTGAACTTATCATCTACTCTAGCTAAAACATATAATGTTGGCATCATAGTTACGCAATTTTGAATTTGACATAAGTCAGTAACATATGTTGAAATATTATCAGACAGGACTTAAAATTGAAATATAGCTGAATTCAAAATTTTTTGCAGTAAATCTTGGTCTCTAAAGCAGTCATTACTCTTACTGACATCAACCTACAGAGTTAATTCATAATTCAAACCATACGAGTTACGACAAACATACAGTAAAAAAAAACCAACTCTTTTTGCTATCAATTAAATCAATAATTTGCTTAATCCAAGCCTCTGGCTGAGGTAAATCTATAAATTCTGGACTGCCAGCTAAGGCAAACGACCAAAGTTTTGCACATAATGCTTCGAATCCCTCAACTGCTGCCTCTACAGCACCACAGTGTTTACATTCCGTTAGCTGTCGCCAATAATAGTTGCATATACATTGTACAGTTTGAGAAGAAAGTACAGAATTTCTGAGCCACTAAAATAAACCTAATTCCACGGATTTTAAAATAAGAACTTTAAGCACAGCTGAAATAATTTTCTTCCCTGAATGAGAATAATATATCATTTGTAGGATCTAATATCATTTCATAAACGACGCAATTTCAGAGGCGCATTGGGAATATTTCGTATCAACAGTGAAAGTGGGATTTCCACAAATCAAAAGGGGAAAAAAAGAAAAGTTAAGAAAAAAGACTTCGAAGACTGCAAAGTGAGAAAGTCAAAAGGTATGCGATAACAAACCTTCGTAATTATTATGTGAAATATTGCAGAAACATATTTGTGTGAACGCCAACAACTTGCTAGTAAGGCCTGACAGAAATCTATACTTTCCTTCGATTTATCGAAGTCTTTAATATTCACTAAAAATGAACCTTACATTTTTCAACATTTATCAAAATCGATCAACCTGGAGCACTCAACATGGTTCATTTCATAAAAACCCGGTGCAAAATTCAAAACAAATGTTCAAAATCAGAAGCTTCAAGAATTTCAAAAAATATGCTTGAATGACTCACCAATGATATTTATATGATCATCAGGAACGAAACCTTCCGGCGACATGCTGTTTACAACGGGCGCTACCAACTCACTTATTTGGAAACACATCGGTAACAAATCATGGTTAACCAACGTAACACACCAATCATTCTTTCTAAATTGATATCAAACAGAACATATAACAAAAAAGGAAACAAAGGAAATGATAATAACTAAAAACAACGTTCAGTGAATGTTTCGAAAAGTAAAAACATAGAGCTACAGCGCTCCTGTGATAATGTTTGGCAGCTGGAAAGATTGAACATTATGAATCTCTTTAATCTCATCAAGTAAGAGACATAAACACGAAAGCGTTAGCATATCGAGAGGTCACAGCCCAAAAATTTAGGTAAAATAAGACAAGAAAAATCTTAATGCACACAGTAATCTTACAGAGTAGACTGTAAATCGAGAAGTTCCAGTGCTACACTGATTGCACTTAGTATGGAATAAATGAAGCCTTGGTTGGTTGCTATCATTTGAAAATCCTGCGAGATGAGTTTTACTCGATCTTTGCACAGATTAAGAAGATACTGAAAAACATTCTGCAAGTTGTCGGGGTTTTTTTTAAGATAAAAGCGCAAGCGATAACTGGACGTGAGTGTGGACAGTGACCGAATGGAGAACAACTGCTGCTTTGTTTCTGCGAAATATGAAGCAAAATCCTGCAAATTTAGATCTTTTGTATCTAAAATAATAGCAATTGTTTTAGACAGAAATGTTTTAAACAGAAATTAGCAGGAAAGATGCATTAACTATGGTGCAGAGAAATTATTCTACTCATTTGGAACTTCGTATGATGGGACAAAACATGTTAAGAAATATATGTCAATTTACATGCTTCATATTCTAATTAAGTTCGAAGTTGATTGCAACAATTAGATTTGCACTACATTTTCGAGAAGATCAAGAGCTCACAAAATTGTGGAATTCGAAAAATGATGAACACAGTAAACGAAGAGCTGAAATTTGACACAGCTGGTATGAGTCATCCAAACAACATATTACACGACAAATCTGTTCCTCTGTTGGTTTCAGTTTTGATGACAAAAACTTGAAGAACATATCTGAAAAGTTCTTTAAAGTCCATCAAAATCAAATTTGAGAAAAATATATTTAAATCATCAATATAGTCCAGCTGTTAAGTCATACATATTTCTAGAACAAGAAATCTTCGAACACTTAACCTCGGAAACAAGATCTGGATAATCTTATAATACACAAATATGAAAAGAACTAATTGATACATTAAATCAAAAAAAATTCTTCGTTGGCCAAAAAGATGTAATGTAACCCAATGTTGGTTAACTAAGACAGACTATCAAAAATACAGCATAATGGATGATCAACCTAACGATTTCAATTTTTTTCCGGAATTGTAAATACAGGATGATATGCACCCAGCTGTTCAACCAATGATGTAAGTGTTGAAAAACGAGAACTCTGGAGACAAAAACTCATGTAATTAGCCACTGTGTTGCTGATTTAAATCTGCTATTCTGAATTTTTAAATGGATTTAATTTCAAATAAATACCTTTGCTATCGTTAGCTAAGTAGTTCTCCAGAAAAAGATATTCCAGCATTTGAAGAGCCATTATACGCCTGCTAAAGTTTGCGTATTGTACTAAATTTTGGAAGCACAAATTATGCAACCAGCAGATAAACTCCACATATGGTTTCAATTCGCTTTCATCATTACCATTTTTCAAAATATTTTGGCCATTTTCACGAATTCGAATTAATATCTGAACAAAATCGTCAACAGATGAAATTAATGGAAAGCTGAAATAAAATATGAATGTCAAAAACGAGATGAAATTTCTCCAGTATGTGAAGCTGTAATGAAGTTCCTTTTGAGTAAGACCTGACTGCAATAAAGGATATAGAGAGCACAAATCGGAATATGCTTCTATACGAAACATAGTTCTGATCTTTTACAATTTTTTCTAACTTGAAATGGCAACAGTATTTCATCTAGATCAGGTGTGAAGTACACCTGAATTAAACGAACAAGAATATAGTATCACTCAATTCTTCATGGTTGTAAAATTAAGTGCTTCATAATTTAGCCACTCAAATAATACTGCAAAATCTTGTTGAAGCCAAGTAGACTGTAGAAGGCTGTAATTTTCAAATATCCCAAAACTAAATCAGATGAAAAATGAGAATGAAATAATTATAATGACGGTATTTACCTTTTTCAAACCAGATAATATTGTCATTCTGATAGCAGGTGACTGTTCGGCCATATTCGTTGCCAAAAAGCATTTACATAGCAACAACTGGCGGGTAGGAATTGACGCTGTCAACTTGGGATGATTACAAATCAAACTCCAAGCCATTAAACGAATCTAAACGTTACAGAGGGTCAACCAGAAAATGAGTACGCGATTCCTGTCAAGCTTCATTATTAATGTCAATCATCGCTTGATGAGGAATACTATGACTTTGAGTGTTAAGCTTTATTTCACATTTCATCATTTGCATTCAAGACGACAGGTTAAACATCTAACAAAGCAGCTGACTAATGCTGGTAACTGATACGGATTCATTACTGAAGATAGCAAAATAGAAAGAAAAAGTAACAATTCTATGGTTTTTTTCCTGCAAAATTAATATTTACAAATGAATTAAAAATTTATATTCTTCACCTGTGTAGTGGCATTTAATAGCGCAGAAATTATTACTCTTTCATCAGTGAATGAAGTCCATTCCAGAAGATTTCCGTTCCCTTTCTGGTGGAAAAGACAAAAGTTAGCAATATAAAGTGATGTTTCAAGGCTGATTACATCATGTACCCTGTCTGAAATATTTAGATATCCATTCTCAATATTTATTTCGAATCATTCACAGTCATTTGCTCAGTCTAAACACGTTTTCAACACTTTCGCTCTTTAATTAAATTTTGTTAGGGTTTGAGCAGTTATAATGAGATCATTTTGCCTAAAAGTACACTGAAACAGATTTGAAAATGATTAGAAATAAAATACAAGCAAACCAGTTTGAAATATTTTCAGTTCTTCAACTATCCAATCCAAAATAAGGGGATTTTTTGAAAATTCAGGCAGCAATCGTTTTTGAACAGCACTGCGAATTGCTTTTACTGGTGACTGAAGTGATGCCCGTAATAAATTACCGTGCAGCTGAAGTCGATCTGAACTGTCGAAATTCCTGACAACATCAAAAGTAATGAGTTTGCTGACCTGCAGTATTACGTTAAGTGAAAGGGGGTTAAATAAATGTATAAGTAAAAAACATGTCCATCTGTTTTTCTTTTTTCTGCACATAATACATACTATGGTTTCTGATAAAGTTTTTTACACAGAAAGTATATAGTAACTGAGAAATAGTGCGAAAGAAAAAAACATTTGAAGCTTAAATTCTTAAAGATTCTGAATATTGTTTGCTTACCACAGCACTTAAAGTTGGGTTCGATAATGAAGTATATAACTCTTTACAGAAGTTCTCCGTGAGACCTTCCGAAAATGATGCCACTATTTTGTTATATGCTAGCTGAAAGATATAATACAAGAGAAGTATTAGTGAACGAAAAGTTCTGTCACAATCGTACTTGAATTGATAAAACCCCTGAGGACAACAATTCTAAACAGAATACTTTCCAGACAACATCTACATGCTACGTATCTAACGATGTTGTAGATCTTGATGAAACAAAAATTTTCCAAAGAAACATACGATACATTGATAGCGACCACGACAAAACGACGGTGAATTAATCAGGAATTTTCCAACACTTTTAGCCCATGAAGAAAGAGGACCATTAGGCATACATCTTACAAGATGCAATTTCATCAGTGATTCGAAAATGCTAACACAGTCGTGACATACCGCCTCCGAAACATAGTCCCAAAATCTGCAGACAAAATCAAGCAGTTTATCTTCCTCGCATTCTTTTAATACCCATTTTTCTTCTCTGAAACATGCTAATTTTACCCTTAATTTTCGACCAGCTATTCAGCTGAGTTTTTCACTTTTCAGTTTATGAAGATTTAAGAACATTTCACTTCCAGACATAAGCATTCTAAGTGCTAAACTTGCTTCAATATGATCATCAATCTCGCCAATGCCCTTGACATATCTAGTATTCCCCCTGCATTGTTAGAAAGCCTGAAAAGATCAATTATTAGCAGTATTCGAATTAATCTTAAGTGTTTAGGTCTCAACTCTTAACTGGCACAGACACCTGGATTTCGCAAACAGATTCATGCAATCATTTTTACTGCTGCTATGATATTATCACTTTCATTGTCTGGTTATTAACATGAAATTCAGTAAGGATACTGATGTTAATTACTACGATTGAAATTACTTTTTAGAAAGAAGCAATATTGCTAGACTGATGTTAATTATTACGATTACAATTACTTTTGAGAAAGAAGCAATATTGCCGGAATGCAAGCGTCCACCAAGAAGCATTCATGTTCACTGCAACATGTTCGAAACCAATCTTCGGCCGGTTTCCGGAAAAGAAAAGTGAAACAAGAAGTCGACAATGTATTTAAGCTGTGACATCTCGACTTCCCACTCCCAGTGGTCATCCTGTAACAAAATCATGACATCATCATGTCGTATGTTTATTTAGTCACAGTAGCGCAAGTCCACACCACCCGCGCTCGGTCCTACAACAATCCCAACCAGTACTGCCGAGTCGTACAGTTGGATTCACCACTTCTCGCCCCGTGTAACTCCTACTGAAACACAGGCGCGAAATTATTTGATTTGTGGCGAGCAGTTGACTCATTCGATGGGCCGTATTTTTGTTAACTTCGCGGATTATTCTGCTTTCTTACAAGTGGGGTTTGGCTGCTTGTTTTCTGTAAAAGTTAACGCTAACTGTTATTCTAGCTTCTACACTTCGTAATCTATCAATCCCATCTCAGTTACATCATTTTCCAGCAGTTAAACTTTATCCAACGGGGCGTTTCAGGACAATAATGACCAGAACTATTCCTATGAACCTAATTGTTGCCATGGATGACTGTGGAGGAATCGGACGAAATGGTGACATGCCATGGCAACTACCTGCCGAAATGTCTCGATTTGCCAAGCTGACTACATCAACAACAGACAGTGGGAAGAAGAATGCCGTGATAATGGGTCGAAAAGTTTGGGATAGTATACCCGCAAAATTTAAGCCACTGAAGAATCGTTTCAATGTCGTACTCAGTAGGAAGGTGCTTATTCGTTTCAATGTCGTACTCAGTAGGAAGGTGTTTTTTATTGTTCTAACTTTATTTCTGAAATTGTGAACAACGTAAAGTGCGCCTAAACAAAATTCCTGAGAAGATTAAACTGCTTTTTATAGTCTTTCGAGTGACCCAACTTTTTTCATCCCTTATAAAGCGTTGCAATTTACTGCGTCTCGTAACTTAGTTATGGTTTTTCTAGAAAGGTGGTCCTGGTCACTTTCGTTGTTATATCCCTGCGAAATCCATTTCAACAACGCGTGTAATGATAATGGCTCCGCTGCTTATTATATTTAGGTCTCCCAGAATAATCAAACTGCACTTTTTGTCCGGTCACTCCATTTTTTTCACTAGGTTATGAGTAGTCAGCTGGTTTCAGCAGGAAATACCCCTCCTTTAATAAGATCTACTCTAATTTAAAAAACAGATATTAGGAATTTTTCCTTCACTACTATTTTTATAGATGAAAGAAGTTACAAACGAGAATGTAGTAATTGCTCGAAACTTTGAAAGTGCACTCAGTCTACTGCAAAATATGGAGAATATCGAGACGATATGGAACATTGGTGGTCGAGAAATATATGAATTAGGGCTTAATTCACCATTCTTACACCAGGCAACTTTCTTATTGCTAATATTCAAAACTCTAACTTTTGGAAAAAAATACATCTGCGGATTGTGACACTTCTATGCTTTTATCGCGCTCACAACTCGCAATTATTCTTATATATATGAGAATTTTGCAGATGTATATTACTCGTGTGGAGGGTGATTTTTTAGCTGATGTCTTCTTTCCTGAAGTGGACTACAGTCGCTTCATGAAATGTCCAGAACCAGAAGAGGTGCAACAGGAGAAAGGCATTAAATATCGCTATGAAATATATACTGCTAAAACAGATGCAGTCGCTTGATACTTTGGTTCTTTGATAAGCTGTATTTTTGTCGGATTATCCAGCAATCTTTCCGTCTTTTCTTCCTATCTCTGCCTTCGGCAAAGTGTTTGAGTGATTTATCATATCATAAACTAATCCTGATCAGAAAAAGATTTGCACTATTTATATAAATTGCGTGACTGCAAAGTAATGTGATCTTACAGCAGTTTCTAGTTAAGAGAAAAATGAAATGTTAAAACCTGTTAAAACCAGATACATTGGTCATAAAGGGGAAGAAAGAATGCTCGAGATATTGAAGAGTTTTACTACGTCACTTATGTATGCAGTCAAATATATGAAAAATATCTGAATACATGTTGAAAAAAATTCTCAGAAATTTCATACTCAAATGCTCAATACTCAAAGGGTTTGTGCATGCAGATGGCTGAGAAGTTATACTTCACTGAGATGGATTTTAAAGAGGTCATCCAATTCAATTCTGTAACGATAGAAATTTTAGTATCTAAGGTATAGCAGCATTTCTTTTTGTGAGTTCTCGAAAGAACGTTATTCGCGCTATGTATATTGTAACATTTAATTACATTCCCAGAATATTCATAAACTTTTAACTTGCTTTTAAAAATATTGACATTATTTCTGGGAATTATTGTGATCTGATTTCTATCAAATAAAATCTCATGCGTCCGGAAATTATCCAATTTTTTTCATGTCATATCAGCTAATCGATTTTGTATTTCTTTCCGTTAACGATCGCAGAAGTGATTATCGTTTGATGATTGATATATTTTGAGATTATGCTACTATGGTATATGTTCTAGAACACTGGAAATCGAAAAAAAATACCAGCAACGGAAATGAAGAGTAGCATGAAATTTATTTACGAGCCACAGAGACTGCTAACTACACAACGTGAACAGTATGTGCGAGGTGGCATTCTCAATAGTAATGAGTAATTCTAAATCTGAAGTCTTTTTTCTGGAGTTACCCGAACCAGTCCCTCAGCATGCAACCCGCCTTTCGAACAACCCCTGTGGAGCAGACGTTGCATGACACACAGCGTCGTTTGTAGGTATTGGGGCCATCGTGAAATTTTTTGTTCTCAACATTTGACCAAGTATTGGTGTGAAGGATTGCAAGTAAGAAATTTCCCAGTGAGTCATCCCAGTTTGAATTAGTTTTTTTGTTGAATTATTTTCGTGAGAATACTCGGTAGATTTGTAACGTCCATAATATTAAACTTACTTTTGTGTAGTTCCTCTCACTTTTCGTGACTTTCTTTTACAGAGATTTCACTGAAATGGTGGGTAGAAAGAAGCGGAGTATCAGTACGAGGAATCATTTTGCTGAGGCAAATGTAAGTTTTATGGTGTCTTACAAGATGTTGATTGTTATCTGTTGGGAAATAACCCATCGATTAGCATCTATACTTTTGCAACATTCTTTTTTCTATTTCTAACCCATTTAGATATGGAAGAAATCAGTAGTAATTTGATATATTGTATTTGTTTCTGTCAGGATGAGGTAATATCGGATTATATTTGCAGTAACAGGTAGTATACTTTGCAAAGATTCATTATAAAAAAAAAAAAGTGGAATAGAAGTTTGGTGAAACATGTGTTAGAACATACGTGTTATTAAGAAAAGCTTGCTCATGTAGCAAGAAATACTGTAATACAAGGGGTAGCAGTACCAAATGACCTCTTGATACTTGTAATAAAATTAGGTTGGATTTTGCACTTCAAGAGTTTCAAGTCTGTTTGTATGTTTTGTTTTATTGTTTCTGTATTTGTTCAAGTTGTATTTTTTATTGTCTTTCTGTGACTCATTCTACGCTTTCCAGCACCATAGAATCCTTCTAAGAAATTCTCGTAATCTTACTAATTTTTGTCCAATATATATTTATAAGGGAGAATTTCATAGGGTGTACAACAGTACGGTACCGGTGATTTTGGAAATAGTAGCCAGTATCGTGGCCAGTTTTCGAACGTTAACAGTATGTGCCGTAATGGGAGCCTTGTAGACTCCGACTATTCCGCTATGACAACAACCTTTCACCGAAGATCAAAGCAGTACAACAATCATTTCAGTAACAAGAGTCAACAAAATGTTGTCAACAATAATACTGCGGTAATTCTTGTCAGAATCACCGTGATCTACCCATGAACAAATTGAGAGGAGATTACTGTTTTAGGACCAAAAGAATACATGCAATATGCAGTTACATCTAACAAATGAATTAGTCGGAAGACGCTTCATATAAATAATCGGTAGTCATGGGGACAGATGGTGGTTTATGTCGAATTATTATACTGAACAGTCTAGCATAATGACAGTCTAGTTCCCAAGACATTATGTTATTTGTAGCTGCAGGTAAATATGAATGGAAATTGTACAGCGCGCAGTGCAAGTCGGAAAACTAGCTCAACATCTGCCGGTAGTATTATTTCGGGCGACCCTGATGAGGATGGCTTTTTATCAGGATCAGGACAAGAAATTGAACCTGATGATTTACGGTGTACTGAAAGGCGAAGTGTGGCACTAATGACCGAAAAAGAATCGAGTTGCTCCGTAAGTACACAAACAGGTGAAAATTTTTTCTTTGCAAGAAAACGTTTGACCGATTCCTGTCATTTATAAGGAACTCAATTCATAGGAATTTTCCCGTAAAAATTAATGTCACTATTGTAATTGTTTAATGCTAACACTAAAATCTTTGTTGCCATTATAATTTCAATTTCATTAGAGCCACTTTATCACTTTTATGTCATATGCATAAGTTTGGTTTTAAGTTGATGGTACGAACTCAGATCTGTTGTTAGCTATGTGCAAGATGAAGCGTTCGCAACGAGTTGAAGCTATTGCGGAGGTGATCCAGTGCCTGAATGCTTATGAGCAAAGGTTGGCAGATACCATCCATTTACACTGCAAATCACTTGTCTCTGTTTATTGAGTGATGAATGGTTTGACACCTAGCAGTGTTATGCATTAAATAACAATTCCTGGTCATTCCGAATTATTGGATAATCCCAGATGTAATATCCGATCATGTTTGATTTTGGCTTCTGAAAAAATTGTGACATAGTTGTTTTTCTGTCAGAATGATCAAAGCTTTAGATAATCGATGTGGTACATCTCTTTATATTCAAATTACACTGTTTAATTCATTCATCGCTTGTCAATTATCGAACAAATGGATTAATCAAATTAGTTGTGGATTATGCTGTTTAATCCATTCATCGGTTGTTCAGATGTAGGATAAATGAATTAATCAAATTAGTTGTTTATTATCCTTTAGTCTGTTTCTAACAATTTATTTACATTTACCTTTAGTTTATTTATTTTTATTCTACATTTCACAACAGTGTCGTGTAATCGTTTTACTCTTCTGTTATATCTTTTTATTTATAGATACATAGGTTCATGCGTAGAAACAGCTGTGCGTTCAAAGTCGTTGTATCTACGACAGTATGAATTGCGCTACAATGATGTTTATTTTTTGCAAAATTTCGTAGAATCAGCATCATGCAGTCGACTTCTGGAACTTGCCTTCCCGATGCTGTGCCTTTTACATTCTACAAACCGTCCAGCAGCTACTGCCTATATGCGGTGTGTTGCTTTAGCTCTTTCAGAAATTCTTATTCTGTTTTCAACCAGACACTTTATTTTTATTTTGTCAGGACAAATTCCTATTTTTAATCTCATATTACCTATTCTTTAATCTTATACAAGTAAATTACTCATCAAACCAAACAATCCATGCTTTTTAGGCTAATAGAGCGGCTGTATGATGAACTTATTACTGCATCTGCTAACAGGTCGCCTTTCGAAAAGGAGGAAATGTTAGATTCGGTTAGATACTTCTTTTTATATCAAACTACAAATTAGTTTTTTAAATCTAAAAAAAGAAGATTTATTGTGTGTCCTAATCACCAGGAAATGAGCCAGATATTTAGGGGACTCTTCAATAGATTTTAGGTCTCGCCTAAAAGAATTGAATCTTACTGCAGGAGAGATTTCTGCGCACTAAATTGTGAAGCATACTTATGTTCTTAAGATGAGAAAGTGAGGAAACTTGCAATAAATGTGGTAGCTGCTGAAAAGAGATACAAATCTGTTATGTTTGCTTAAATCTGATATATTTACAAATCTGCTATCTTTACTGATATGTAATTTTATGTGGATATAGGTATTGTTTTTTTGCAGTTGCTTATGGTGGTTTCCGCAGCGCAACATCATGCAGCTTTTTCTGTGGACCATAAAATCAGGCTTGAAAATATTCGAACATGCTTAGGAACTTTGTCCTCTCAACCGGCTGCTCCGATTGAGAAACAGGTGGTTCATAGACTAATAGCATTCCTTTAATCAGCAGCTATAATTTGATAATGAATGCCCAACTTGTCCTGCTACTAAATAGTCCGTCCTTCGTGATGCTACGATATTTGCTTTATGTTTGTGTTTACTGTATTGTAGCCAGTTTCTTTCTTTTCATCCTCTGCATGGATTTTGAAATTGGTGTATGTCTCTTTAATGCATATTTTTTATTAGTTTTGCAAACGAGGCATAGCTTACCATCGAATCTGACCGTTCTATGGTATGTTCTATGTTATATCAAATCTTATATCTGTATCCATTTTACAGAGTTGCGAAGCTTCTACGTCTGAAAATGACGATGTACCGGTTGTCATATCTCGTTTAGACGCTGAAGTTACGAATGACGATTCTTCTCCGAATATATTTTCAATAGCGGTGCAGTTTTCTGAACACTTTTCTCAATAATAATATATTGTGAGTGATCATAACCGTACAGGGCTTCCTCTGTTCTTGTCTCTTTAACCACTTGTTCATTCCCCAATGCTGATAATGAGGAAATAGTTTATTAAATGTAAGTATAGTAGTCTTTTTTGAGATGTAGTCTTTAGCACTGTTCTAAAATATTCATCATCGAATCTGATTATACCATATTTCTTTTCAGATTGAATGGAGTGATATGAAAACGTCTTATATTGTCAGGACGGCTGATCAAATCGCTGATTTGCACAATCGTCTGTTGGATAGTTTCCCGAGTGAAGCAGGGGCTCAGACGGGGAATCCTCGCGTTCTCCCATATCTTAATCGTTCGCAGCCTAGTTCTATTTTGGGCTACATTCGGTAATTTATTGTTTTTTTTTCAGGACTGATGCCGAAAACGAAATTTATAGAACTTTCGAAATCTAGTGAGAAACTAGTTCACTGGAATTTTTTTTTTTAGAACACTTGAAATGCTTGCGGTAAGCATGCGGTATTAGTTACTAAAGTTATTGTGTTATACTTACTGCCGAACGTTGGTTGTTATGTCTTATACTTATTGTAGAATGATTTTAATAAAGTTGCTGAAGTTGGAATTTATTGCAGTGCACTACCAGATCTTCCAGCTCGTGTTTTGGTTTGTCCTATAGTGCGCGATTTCTTTTATCCATCCCGGTTAGAAAGCTGTTCACTTTTTTCGGCTCCTCAGTCGTTAATATCACGTTCTTTGCCTTCTCTTATTGATCTGAAAGTAAGATCAGTACTTTTTATTCATAATAATCGGTTTAAGAGGGCGATGATGATATCATCTAACCTATCACAAAAAATAGGATTTGTAAGACTATTCTGGAATTATACATGAATGCATGAATGCAGCCCAGCTGAAGGGTTTGGAAGGTCAAATTATACTATCCTTTGCCTACCACGTCATGACAACAATTAACCGTTGTAACAGTAATGTTTTATGCTAAATTCCAGCTTTCCTCTGCCCTTCACTTTTTCGGCGAAAATTTTATCGCCTTAACATCTACATTCTCATAATTTCATGCTTTGTTTTGTCTTCAATTGTGATTTCAAAGTCATTTATTTTATTTTCAGAAGCCTCTAACAAGCAGTAGCACTCCTGCGCCGTCCAATCTGCCCTTACCCGAAGTACCTGTGTGTCATCCGTCATTATCTGTCACATTTTTACCCGTAACAACTGTTTGTTCTGCTGGTTTGATGGGTTGTACAAGTGTAGCCTGTCCACCATTCTCGATGACAAACGTACCTCCGCCACCTCGTGGCCCACTTTTATCACTGACACGGCCACTCTCCCTATTAGCTACTACCGCCAATGTCCCAGCTTATTCGTCGCTACTTTCACTACCTCCAAATCCCAATGGGTTATCATGTTGCAATTGTGCTGGTCGTCATCCCTTTGCATATTGTACCCAGCCAACGATGCTACAAATTATCGCAAGTGGTAAGTTTTCAGAACTGGTATTGAATTAGGATGTCTGAAATAATTAGACGATCAACATGAAATTTTGTTAGTAAAATAACAGAAAAAATTATGTAGTAGTGCCGTTCATTTCTGGGTCATTTAGTTTCTTTCGAGAAGCAGAAAATAATAAGAATGTTGATGGTAGTGGATTAAATATCTATAAAAATCTTGAAATTAGATTGTTATTGTATCATGAATTGCGCTTCTCATGTATATTGTTCCAAATATGCATATTAACCGTTTTATACTTTATTTACGTCTGAAATAAATTAAAAGCTAACTAATTCGAATCAATCAAAGTGGAACGAAATTGCAGGTGAATACAGAATTGATTATAACAATATGACAACAAGTATGAATTCCACCACTCTGCCATCCGAGATGACAGGAAGTGTTGCATCAGTTAATAATTCCATTTCACCACCATCGACAAAATTTTCAACACCACCACCGGCTCCAAATTCCTACTGATGATGTAGGGGGCTGGGTTTGTTGCGAAAGTATGAAAATTGTTTTGTTTATTAGGGTGTGCCTTTTGCTTTATTTTCGATTGCAACAATTTCTGTGATTTTTTCCGGGTTCTGAAATTGGTTTTCATGTCGTTTGCGATAGAGAAAATCAACGACAATATAGCATTTTATAAAAGCTTTTTATTTCGTATCGATTTTTTCATGTATTGGATTTTCCCAACTTCTTTTCAAGTATTAATTCAAGATAGAATAGTTTTTTATCATTCAGGACGTCGGTCCAATTTTTTGGCTTCATCGAACTCTTTTAGATTATTTAGAGTTAGCTTTTTTTTTTTAATCATGCTGAGTATGAAAGAGTGAAGCTGTCCGCCATCATTTACTATATTTTTTAAAATTTTTTTTAAAATTGGAATCCTACTGTCATGTCTTCTTTTATGTATTTGTTAAATGAAATGGAATTTTATCAAAATTGAGCATATGGAAATCGTATAACCTGTCATTTGCCGCTTAGTTTTTCCTGTTTGATTATTGCTCATTCATAGTTGGAGAATTCATTTTTTCAATTTTATTCTTTATTTCCAGTTGTTTCATTGGACGGACAGTTTTTTTTATTTCATTTTGAATTTCTTTATAATTATATATTGAAATTAGCAAGTAATTGAAGAAGAGAAGGATTATAACGGTAATAAGCTGTGCAGGTGACTTCATAAGTTTGGTGGCTTAATTTAATTTACCGCCCTGAAGAGTATTTGCACAAGTAAGCATTTTCGAAATTTTTCCATATTCACTTTCTGATCTTACTCAATGTAGTTCATTTCTGCTACTGCGGAAATTTTATTTAGTATCTCGAAAAGATAATGATAAGCAATGATGCATCTCTTAGTTTCTCTTTACTATATTTCATTTAATTATTTAATTTTTCTTTGCATCGTGCTAATCTTTTTAAGTGGTTGCGTTATGTTACAGACTTCTTTTTCTGAGATGCACTGAAAATTTTTTTTATGTCGTGATTTTCTTCCAACCTTTTAAATTTCGCAACTGGAGTTTTCCTTGTTAACACAGAGTTGTTTTAGATCTTTTTTTTCCCCAAAAATTTATATATTCCATCATTTTAATGTTATTGTTTAAGAATGATAATGATGAATTTTGCTTGATTCCGTTTGTGAGGATTAGAATTTATGTGATTTTTTCTTAAACTTCTTTTTTACTTTAAATGAATTTTTAAAAACTCCAATTATTAAAGTTATGAGTATTTGTGAATAGGTTATCCGATCACAAGGATAAGAATTATTAGCGGAAATATGTATAGGAAAATGACTGCGCATGAAATGTTGCGGCAATGAAGTTATTTACTGATACGTTGGTAATTTTACTTGGACCGTATACACAGTTATTCAAATCTATTCGAATTTTATGTGGGTAGCAGCAAACTATATGTCTTGTTTCTTTTAGGTCTCGATGAGCATTATAAATATAGCTTCATTCATATGCTCGTATCTGTTGGTATAACATTTTTATCATAATATTTAGTGATTGATTTTATTGTTTTGGTGATATTTATTGTTTTTCACTGATATCTGAGGGAATCCCGGTGTACGACTAGATTCCAGCAAGACATTGGCTAAAGCTTGAATAGATTTGTCAGTCTGTCAATAGTTCTCTGGTAACTCAAAGATTCTTCGGTGTATGAAAAGTTTCTCAGTTCTTGTAATGGTAACCAATTTCTACAAGATTTTCGAACGATGTTAGTTTAGATGTTGACTGACTTCACTCCTCTCACATTTCGAAAGATTCGAAGAGAACCTTGCTCTATTTCAAAGTCAAAGTGAAATAGAAAAGAGCTTTTGTAAGATCCAGGATGGAAGGTATAATTAAGAAACACTGGTTGAATACGACAGTAGTGACAGCAGTATTATAATAAGTGGTGAATCCTCTTCTCACTGCAATATTCGGTACACAGTTTGGGCCCTTTATTTCAAAGTTTTCACTGGTTGCAAATTTTGTCTAGTTCAGTATTTCCCCATGCAGAATGCATCAGTTTTGTAAGTCTTTGTCCTTAAATTATTCATATTATTCTATTTTTGAACATCTAAAAGCTTTCATGTCTCTGCATGGATGGATGGATGTGCACATGTGTCCATGTTTCTGTTGATTTCTTGAATGATGCTTTCAGCCAGAAATGAAAATTAGCATTTTGTTTCGTTAAATGTCTAGTTATACAGAAAACAGTGCTAGCTTCTTTGCTTCACATAAAATTAGTAACATGTTTTGAAACATAAAATATATTTGAGTTCGTATCATTTTATGACAAATAGTAGTTACAGCGTATGCTTATCGAAGGGTATGGATAAAGTAGGTAGGTACGTTACTGCGACACAGACACTGGAAACTGTAATAGGTATATTAAGGGCACTGAATTTTGTTTGTTATTCTAAATTTAAAATCCTGAGATCGCAAATATGGTGAAGAGACTAGGTTTTTGGTGTGATTTACCGGAACTACTAATAGATGTGAAAATGTGACTGTTGAAATATGGAGAAACTTTTAAATTTTGAAGAACAAAAATTCATTGTGTTTAACAGAAATGATTCGATCGCTTCTTAACTGTTCATGAAATAACGGTACAGACGGGTTTTGTCGGTCGGATCAGAAAAATATTGAGCAATCGGAATCGAAAAATGGATTAAAGGAACTGTTACTGCAATCCGTTCTTTCCTTGCTGGTATTTTCTTCGAAGGTTGCAACTGAGTGGCATACAAATTTATAATTTCCACCACAGTTGCTATCCCAGTATGCCATCCCGCCACATTCATACCTTATACAGAAATAAATGCATAGGTCGAGTTTTAAGAATGGCAAGAATATGCAGAATGAGAATCGATCTTCTTGCGGCGACGGTGATCTGCAAGTTAAAATCATTATCTATCATGAGTAATAAACTCGGTATTATAAGTGGTAAAATGCTTTATTCAAATTCCATTCCATCGAGATGGTCTGCTGTAGTAAACAAGTTCCCAAAATCGCACTGCTTAAGTTGATGTGATTTTCCGAGCTATAGAAAACTGAGATTTAATAGGGGAGTTCTGTTAGTTCCTCAATTTTTTCTTCTAATTAGACATAGACAGAAAATGAAAGTTACTATCTCAGCTGCCTGCCAAAGCCCTCTCTGATAGCTTGACTTTCACCAAAAACTGACAATCAAAAGCTACTAGAATTGGAAGAATCAGTTGTACGGCTATCCTTTTCGAGGTATCTTAGTTCTCTTTGTTCGTTAAAATCCTCTCTTCAGAGAAAATTGCAATGGCTAAGCTAATTCAGTAGATTCACTGAAATGGCAAATACTTACTCTGTATAAGCGCCTTTTATAGTGTATGAGGTAGTCCAGTCGTCAAAGGTATACAATATTTCTATCTGCAAATTTTTTAGCATAATTTTACCTTAAAAGTTGAAGTACAACATTTGGAAGACATTTTAACCAGTTCCTAGAATTACATTATTACAGAGTTTAGTTACATATGCAACTATTAATTAGTGCAAAATTAACCCGGACAAACACAATGTTCCACATTGGCTTCAGGATTAAACTACGACAAATTAACAGTAGTAACAACGATAAAATTGCTGGCTAGTTATTAGCAACTTCTTTTTACTATCGTTGAACAAAAACATCGAAATATCGATTGAAGAGTTAGTGATTCTAAAATCCCTACATATAAACAGAATCGGTATTGGTGATGTTGGTAAAAATACCCCAAGCTTGTCTCAAATAATCACTGCTTATTTTTTTAAAATATACAGACTTTTTTTTCATAACCCAAATTCTTCACCCGAACCACACCGGTGATACCGCGACCAAACCATCGAACACTTTCCAAATGAACGCACTGCTCACCGACCAACCATCTCAGTTCATTTTCTGTTGGTAACCAAAAATATTTTTGTAGCTGCAATTCCGAAACTGAAAATTTTTATTCGAGAAATGCGTAGATTAGAAAACACTTATAACAATGGTTCATCAAGACTGGGAAATCTCGCATTTCTGACTTTTGAAAATACTGTCGTTCATATTGCTCGAGAACTAAATCAATTTAACCGACCTCTTCCTTTGAATTCCCGTCCTTTTTAGAAATTGAGGTGAGTATTGAAATGATCTAATGATATAAAGTTTGGAGCTGATCTGAGTGAGCATACGTTAAAAGGTTTCTTAATACCTTCCCGATATATTTCAACAAAAAAAAAAAAAAACAACACAAACACAGTACTATGCTGACGCAAAGAAACCTCACCGATGATTTTCAGCAAAGTTACTGATCGTTTTAAATTTTGTTATACTTTCCGAAATGTTTCGAGAAGTCAATCAAAATCTCGAGAGAGCTTTTTTTTCCGGACAAACAAGAGAAAAAAAGAAACTACTGACAAATGACTAGAACTCATAAAACTTGTTCCTCACCATCAATGCTGGATTACTTTCCTGAAATACTCCTTGAAGTTGGGAGCTTTGCCAGAAGGCTTTTATTGCATCGATTGATAAATCGTTTTTACTCTTTACGTTAATTCCATATGTTATCAATGCTTTCTTGGGGATTATCATTGTTCACGCTCGAATCGAACATTCTGAACTTTTTTTTAACTCGAATTGGGTTGTTCAGATGTCAGTACTAACGAGCGATGAAACAGTTGGAAAAGAGAGAGGAAGGAAAAGGAAGTTTTTTTTTTTTGCTTTCCTGGGTTCTTTTCAAAAAAAAGAACCCGTACATTTCTGAAAACATCTCTGATAGGAAAGTAAAAGAGTACTAACCAGAACTACAAGGCCGATTGATTACCATTTGATACTTCTTACTGTACTTTTCCGCTTGCGTATTGATAGAGTATTCCGCTTGTTCCAAATCAAAGCAGTCCGAAAATCGCACATTTTTCTTGATTCTTCGTCGCTGAGTTGACGATGTGCGTTCGCTTTTACATCGCAATCTTCAAAAGTATGGAATGAAATCCTATACCAGCGATGATTCGAAAATTATCAAACACTCTAGTAAAACGTAAAAATTTTCCCTGGAATTTCTTTCAAAAACTAAACGAAACATACGTTATTTAAAAGAATCCATAAACTTTTCCGGTGCGATTTTTTTCACAGATTATAATGAGGATAAGACTTGGTATCAAAATGAGTCTTGACAGAGGGTTTGAGAAAGCAAAAAGAAATTAATGACTGAAAAAGCGATAAGCTCACATTCCTCCAGCCGATTTACCGTTATTGCAGATAGTCGTATTGTTACGATCACCAATTTTGCTCAAAACACTATCACCACAACCGATGTTAACCAGCATCACCCCAACAGCTGCCAATACACTCTTGCTGAGTGATCTATTAGACTTGTCTGAGTGTATGTGTATTTTGAAGTTCAACTCTTCTGTCGTTTTTCATACGAAGTCTTTTCTCACCTGACATGACTTCTTTCTGAAACTTGTCGCTTTTCATACGGCAGACTACTGGATTTTCCACTTTGCCAATCCCAAAACTTTTAGCGGAAATCGAAGTAAACACCCCTCCCTCGATCACTGAGATTAGTGCGAGAGCTATGCAACGTCAAATGATGATACAAATACCTCAAAAAATTCAAGCAAACCAAGAAACAACGTGAATTGATTGCTAAAATGGTCGTGTTAAATGGAGAGAAGTTTGATTGGAATGCAATATGAGCCTCTTCTGGGACTGCACACATGGTACATCAACAATCAGCTCGAAGTATGTTGCGACAAATGATTAGACAGTCATGCATGAAGTAAAGTTTCTGAAAAATATTGTACCTAAATGCGGAAAATTCGTTGCGTTTGAAGACGAAAAATGTTCCTAATTTTACAAATTTTTCCGCTTTTAATGCAATGTTCGATTTAAAAACAAAGTTTCATTAAAAATCAAAAAACTGCATTGGTGACACTGAAGGAAACAGACCCCGAATATCAATTAGAATTTAAAAAAAGAAAACAACGGTAGTAACAATGTGAGGCTGATGGGAGCAACGAAAAATATTTCTTCGGAGGTGATTTATTATTCAAGTCCAACTCTTTAGAAAGTGTTCATAAAGGGCTCAGAAAACAATAATGTCACCGAATGGTCTATTCATTCCGTATAGCAAATCTTCTGATGGTAGGGCGATAGCATAACAGAACAAGAAACACATAACGCCAACTGTTGAACCGTACCCTTGAATCCCTTCGGTCTAAGTCAGGCAGCTGATATTCAAGAGGTACTCTGAGAAAAATCAAACTTGGTCCATCAGAGCGGAAGTGGTTCGGCAACAAAGGTGAAATAAAGTATGACACCCAGCAATTTGTATTACGATGCTAATCACGGTATGAGGTTAACGGTTTGCTCCTCGAGTTTGAAGCTATAAAATCATGTTCCCCACGCGTACTAAAATCCAAAATATTCGATAAAGAACTCGATGCACAAATAGTCGTATCGACACGAGAATGTACACTAACTAAAATCCAAAATATTCGATAGAGAACTCGATCCACAAATAGTCGTACCGACACGAGAATGTACATTACACTGATTACGTGATTCAAGCGAACAAATTGAAATGTTACTTCTTTACATGAAGTAGATGTCAAGACCACATAAACTTATCTCGAGATGTGTATTTGTTAAAGCACCAAAAAACTCCAAAATTCAACAAAAATTACGACAAGTAAATGAAGAAATTGAATCCAAATCTCCATCTCATATATGCTTTGATCGCTATTAAATTCGACAGAAACTAAAAACAAATTGTGTTGGTTTGCTGGAATTACCACTCACAATAAGGTCATTTTTGACAAAAAACTAAAAATTTTGAATCGAAATGAAAATTAGAAAAATTTAAGACTGCCAGATAAACAGAGGAAAAGACAGATGAAAATGAACAACAAACACAGAGAAACTTATTTGAGATCAGAAACGTCAATCTGTGGATGTTTGCCTTTTTTCATATATTCGTCGAGCTCCTTATCCAATTCCTCCCTTGTTACGAATGATCGTTTAGTGCGGTTAAAATTACTACTGGATAAATTACCACCAATAAAACGACCACCTCGACCATGAAAAGCACGATTTCGTGGAAATACATTATTTGAACGCCAAAGCATGCGGCTGAAACTATTTCGCGTGAAACGCGTGTTTCTGCTCGCATATCGTAACGATCCGAAAGGACGAGGCCTAAAATAAACATGTATAACACACAAAAACGAATTTAGTTATTAAAATAAGCAAAAATACAAAAACACAATTATTTAAAAGAAAAAAACATAATTATAAAAAAATAGTCATTCAGAACAACTTCTTTAACTGCACCCATAAATATAATTTAAAAAATGTGTTTACAATTCTAGCTAAAATATTTAAAACCATCCACTCACTCATTAGGCTACAAGATATTTGAATCCTCTGGCTGATCAGAAGCAGTTTTTCCGGTTAGGCAGCTCGTTTAACCATTATACTGCCATTTCTACTTTGATTAACAACCAACGAAATCATACCTGTCAATGTTAACCTTACGCACGAAACCATAGTTGAATTTATTGCGCCAGTGTGGAAAACTGATACGGTTACGAACTGGAATACGAGAAAAACGAGCGCTCTGGTAAATTCCCAACTTGCGCTTTGGTATAATGCGGACTTGTTCAACGTAATTCGCCGTTGCTTCTATACCATCTTCGTCAACTGTATCATAATCATGTGGTAACTGAAATATCTTCACTTAAAAGAAAAACTTGGAAGAAAATTTACATTAAACTACTAAATAACAGAATGACTATTGAAATTTCATTAATAATTACTATAGTGATTAGGGACAAAAAATATGGTTATAAGACCGAAACCACTATGGCCAACACCAAAACTTATAACACAAGTAGTACTTTGAAACTCTGCGAGCCTCAGATAAAGTAGGAAGAAAGAGAACTCTTTTCCTTCCCAACCCAAAAACCTTGGGAAGCTTCAAGAGGAATAAATTCGCATAAAAACTGAAACCTTCATGGATCTGAGAGGGAGATTTTTTAAATGCTACAACGGCTAAAAATATTTTAAAAGTAAAAGATGCTGAAATTTATCCATCTTTGATGCCACATATCATCTTTACCTTACACGTAATAAAATTAGCTACGACCATGAAAAACATAGCTTCTAGGTAGTACAGTATTTGAAGTACGAAAATATGTTGTCGTGATAGAAAACATCAACTTACTTCGATATCATCAACATATAATGGACGCCGACTTAAAACCGGTTCACGATAGTTTTGTTCGGTATTAGCACTGTTGTAGCTTCTTACTGGGGCAACGCTGTGTCGTAATTTGGGCACCGGAACTTGGGAAAACCTGCATGTAGCAAAATAAGTAACAATAATTTGAAAGAGTGACGCTCAAGAGGAGGCTAATTCGAAGAACTCCAAACAAAGGATCGTATAAAAGTCAGAGCAATAAGCTGACCTTTCATTCAAGGATATTTTTGAAGTTCCCATGAGAACTATTCGAGATGGTACTGATGCTGTTTCCATTACCAACGCCTTTAATTGGACAGAGCATACGTCCCAACGTAATATCTGGAACTCAATCAAATGTACCATTCGTAACAGCAAAGGGAAACAAAGCGGAAGAAGTGACTTAAAGATGGAATTTGCGACAGCCAGCAAGTTATGCAACTTTCACATAAAACATGTCTCGGACTGCATTAATCAGCATGACAATAACCCAATTAAACGGGAAATAATCAAATTTCTTTTTAAAGAGGACAAGTAATTCCCTTCCTCACCAATATCGCCAGAGCTTTAATTGTTCCCACCAGTACCACCCTCGAACAGTAAATATATAACGAAGCGAAAATAGCATATCGCGACAAGCTATCATCCAGCCTATACCACTAATTAACGCAGCCCATGACATGCTGCGTTGTATCCGAGCACTTTGAATCGAACTGAGATTGTTTGGAGGACTTCGCTGTTTGGTTTTAGTTGTGGGACAGCAAGGTCTATTAGATGATTGAAGAGTTAGTTGCCAATGCGAGTCTCTTTCGCATTTATTGCTTGTACCACTGATAAAGAACTGCTACTCATTCAGCACAAAATATTAAGGAAATGCGGGACGTATCAAAAAGCGAACTGCTTCAATAGACGAAAAGCTATCAGCGCGACTGTTTGTTTATTTTAAAGTTGACTTTCGTCGGAGATAGTAACACACGTTCTCGATTCTTAGAAGATCTCAAGGAAACAATATATCTATCTGTTTATGCTTATGTCATATATGCAAAAATACATACGCTTCACATTTCATTCTTCGTTTTGTTTTTATTGCTGTCATTTTTTAGTTTATTCCACAAATTCGAAGACGTCTACAACGTGTTCATTTGCATATATACACACTGCTTCAGAGCCCTTTTATGCTGTATTTAAGTCATCTTTTACCGGTGACATGTTGTCATGCTTTTCAGTCTAGTTTTCAGTTGGCAGTGTTTGAAATGAGTGTCGTAGGTAACATTAATTAATGTGAATGGTGAGGGATAAAGAGTGCTGAAATATGGGAAAAAGGTCAGTCTCTCTCCCTGAGGTCGAAAGCATCATCGCTCGGTCATTGTTATGATTGCTAAGCGGTCATCTGGGCGGTGTCAACCGTTCATCCGTCTTACTAATCTTTTGTGGAGATTGTCAGTGTAAGAACCTCAGTTCGGCCCCTACCCGTGTCACTAAACAAGTTCGGTTTCAGTGTCTCTTTTCTCTTCTTTTGTATTTAACCTCCCTTTTTTGTTTGTCCATCTGATGCTCATCTCTTTCTTTCTGTTTGTCCATCTAAAGCCCATCTTCTCGTGTTACTACCAATAACAGATGTTGTCGTGTCCATTGATTACTCTTCCCTCCATTACTATCAGTAGAAGGGGCTTTCCTGTTACTGCTATTAGGGTACTAACCCTCATCGTGGTCTCTTTCTTCCTTGTGAATCTTCACTCTAATTTTTGTAAAACTTGACCTTTGGCTACTCTTTAAATGACCTATACACTTCCTCCCACTTTTTATTCCTTCTCCCTTTTCATCATGGATTTCCATATGTGTCTTCCACTTTTTATACAAATTCTGTTTCGACTTAGATGAATGTAATTTCAGTTGGTGAAGCCTTTAATTTTAACTACTTTGTAACTAAAGAATTTTTTTTCCTTTTCTTTAGTGAGATATTAGCATAAAAAGGTTATTTTGTCCCTGCTTACGGTACTGTACACTAATCATTGTTTGTCTACTATAGTGATCACAGTTCTCACTAATTCCTTTTGTCTCTTATTTATTTTCTGCAGCCAATCATTGTAAAAATCACGAGCTGTGTTTCACAAGTTCTAATTCACCCTCACCTCATCTCTGTTACCTTTATATACAGAAAACATTGAATGCTGACCTTTATTTAGTTAGAAATTGGTCACCTACCCGATGAATGATTTTGTGATTTCTAGCTGTAATAGTTGTGTCCAGTCAAATTCTCGAATCTCCGAATTCTCACGGGATAAAATTTTGCGATGCAATTCTTGCCTTTTACTTTTCATCTCTCTAGTTCCCTTTAAAATAGTCGGTTGTCTTTTATTAGTTTGATGAGCATTAATTAGAAGCAGTGGAGTAAATTACGGTTTTGATCAAAATTTGATATTATATCAGTGGTACTTGAAGACCGAATCGCTGGTTCCTATACTTTTCAAAGAAATTCAAAAAACAATCAACAGTGTCAGTTAGCAGTTTGCCCTGACCACAGAACAGTTCATTGACTCATCCGTTATATGAATCACTGCTGACCGGAGACCCAAATATTTTTTTAAACAGCACTGTTCAGTATGGATAAGTGTTGAATTTTGGTTTTGATTTTGTATCAAGTGGAGGAGTTGTTTCTTTTGTTAACTGAGAGAGCTGTTTGTCTTTTTTGTAAACGGATGAATTGGGTTTCTGATCACATTTTTGCAAACATAAGCAATGAATGATGAATTTTGCGTAACTTTAGTTAATTAAAATGTTAATCAGAAGTCCTAATCTCATTCATCGCTTGCCATTTCTTTTCTCACTGTTATCACTGTACGGACGATCTTTCTAATAATCGTTGTTACTTTTATTTGAATTTGTGAACAGCACTGAACAGATATAGTGAGAGCTACTTCGTCAGCGAATGTTGATTAATAGGATAGTCATGTCCTCTATTTTAGATATTTTGGCGTTAATGTTCTCATTTTCTTACCTGAAATTCGTTATTCGTACCTTGAAATTCTCAGATTTCATAAATTACAGGCCAGAAAAGAAATGGTGAAGTCACCGAAACATCGTTCGTCTTCCAATAAAAAGTCACCCAGCAAAAATTCCCAAAGTAAGGATTCCAGTCTGGCACGTACTCAATCCCGGAAAACGTCACGTTCCCGTAGTCGTAGCCGCAGTACCCATGGTACACCGCGTTCACGTTCCAGTTCTCGCGGTCGTCGTTCGTCTTCGAAAAAGAAGACTGTTTCTCCAGTAGTCAAGAGATTGGACGATTCAGTAGCGGACATCAAGAAAGTTATTCCTTTATACCGGAGTTCGAAAAATGACTCGAGTTACAAAATCTTTCCATTTTCGGATAAAGGAGTACGACGACGTCCCCTGACTGTGAGCTTACTAAAACCGATAAATGTGAACAACTTGAAGGTCAAAGGGATAAAGTTTAAGCAACATATCTTTGTTCACTGTAAGCGGTTCTCACGTTACTATGTAATCTTGTCGATGCTTGGATTAATCGCCGTGGGAATCTTTTACACGGGATATACCGTTGATCAGATGGCGAAATATGTTCGTGAACCTATCGACATTATGACGGCATATGTTCAAAGACGCGCTTAAGGAAGACGTGTGGTACTGTTGGTATCTGTAGAGGGCTTGGTAATTTAGCCTAATTATCATGTGCTGCAGACCGACTCTCCGTCCATTAAAAACCCAATGACAGAAGATATTTTGAGGTTTCAGTAGTTTTCAAGGCGTTTTATTATTGAAAAATGGTGAATACCACGGTTTGAAAGATCCATTTTGTTACAGAATCTCTCGTTGTGGCTTCTCGCTGCTGGCTAAGATAGGCTGTACCAGTTAGATTCAAAATTCGGTTTTTTCCTGGTAATCCTGAGTAATATTTTGTTTTATCGTTTTTTCATTTTCGAGAAAGCAACACAGTACTTAAAAACATGATTATCGATTGATTCAGCCATTGTTTATATTACCTGCTGCTGTTTGAGAACTTTACAGTCGTGGTGTACATTCAGTGATTTTCTTTTGACTAAATTTTTTTTTTTTGAGAAATTTTCGTCTGTAATTTCAGTACTGTTAATACTGTTTGCAATGTGCAGATATATTTCAGGAAAAATATATTTCTTTATATATTTTTTTGTAATTTTTTGTTCTTTACTTTTACTCAATTTCTTTTTTTACTTTTTTTCACTCAGGTTTATTATGTTTTTCATTCTTTTCGGATTCTACCAGACGAACCTCAGGGATGTGTATAGCTTATTTTGAATTAATGGAAAATATTTTTTAGAATTAGTATAGATATCCTATATATAACTTATCTTTCGTTCCACTTTATCAATCAGTTTGTTGGTCAGTGTGAAATCAGTTCATCGTCACGCCATATGTTAAATTTGAACTTTGTTGTAAGCGTGATTTTTTATATTGTGTGCTCTGCATATGGTTGTCTATTATTCTTATTTGTATTTTCCCATTTTTTTATCATAATTAGAATGTGATTAGCTATAACAAAATGAATCAGGGATGATTTTATAATGGAATTGTTTTTTCCATTTTCCTTTGTAACTGGAAAAATTTTTTTTCAAATTTCCTGTCCCTTGTAGCTTGAGCCTTTGTTGTAAGCGTGATT
>NW_018108274.1:163463-173816 GCF_000183805.2 Loa loa
CACTCAGGTTTATTATTGTTTTTCTATTCTTTTCGGATTCTACCAGACGAACCTCAGGGATGTGTATAGCTTATTTTGAATTAATGGAAAATATTTTTTAGAATTAGTATAGATATCCTATATATAACTTATCTTTCGTTCCACTTTATCAATCAGTTTGTTGGTCAGTGTGAAATCAGTTCATCGTCACGCCATATGTTAAATTTGAACTTTGTTGTAAGCGTGATTTTTTTATATTGTGTGCTCTGCATATGGTTGTCTATTATTCTTATTTGTATTTTCCCATTTTTTTATCATAATTAGAATGTGATTAGCTATAACAAAATGAATCAGGGATGATTTTATAATGGAATTGTTTTTCCATTTTCCTTTGTAACTGGAAAAATTTTTTTTTCAAATTTCCTGTCCCTTGTAGCTTGAGCCTTTGTTGTAAGCGTGATTTTTTGTTTTGTATCTTCTCAAAGATGCATATTTTCTTTTTATTTTTAAAAAAATATTTTCGGTATTTTCGAGAATTTATTTTGAATTCCAAGTTATTGTTAATCGACTGGTTAATGCCTCAATGTGTACATAGTTACACTGAAAAAAATCATATTGTCCGACTGTGATTTTTTTCAGTCAGTTTTTATTTTATCTCTTTTTATTTCCAATTATTCAAATTTGAGTTTTGTCGGTCGAACTGGGAGCACTAGTTATCAATGAGTTTTATAGCAAGTTTGTTTTTGAAAGTTTTTGAGAATAAATGTCGAAATAGAAATTTCTGTTATATCTCAAGCTTCTGTCTTCCTGCTGAAATATGATAATTTTCCTCTAAAAACCAAATTTTTGGCCGGAATATTTTCGAAATTGAAAAGAGATAGATCTATAAGATGTTAATATATATCGGTGACACTTTTTAGCGGAAAGTCTTTTTTGCAGTCTCCTTTTCTTTTGATTTTAATATTTTCCGAAAATATGTCATCAAACATATTTATAGCTTTCGCACAAATCTCTTGTTGTGTATATGATGTGGTCGACTTTGTTCGCTGCTTTTTCTCAAAGGCGTTCTTTGGTGCTTTAATGGCATTTAATCATTTATTTTCATTTCGTTTCAGTTTGTTTTCCTTTTTCTTTTTTTTTTTTATAGTAAGCTTTATAACCGTAGAAATGTCGGACAACCCACCACGCTGCATTCATGCGATATGATGTATTTACGTTTTGCTTAACAGATTCCATCTAATACTTTTTTAATGAAATCGAATTTTCTTTTATTACATTCCCTATTCATTCATCTTATTTGTGTAATGTTTATGTTAAGGAATAAACTTTTAGTGAGTATTTTATTCCATATACACTGGAGATTTCCTGAAAAGATAGAGAAGGGATCAACAGAAATTTCAGTGTTCGAAATTTTTTGAAAAAGTTCGCTTTTGCAGCTTGGATTTACGAAACCTTAAAGCTTTACTCGTAGACCTAAGGAATCAAGGAATTATTTTGAGAATTTGGAACCGCTTCACAGAATTGAACTAATTTATTTAGATAACCAAGTACTACAAGGTTCATATGCAGGATAATGAAAATAATCAGCTTTAATGATCATAATATTATATTTTTTTAATGCAAGAAGAGAGCACAATGACACCTGTCTTAAGACTGGTTACTACTGCTGCTCCTACCAATATTGTACAGCGGTGAAACGTTGTAGTTGATAATAGCAGAAGTCCCAAAGGTTGGAAAGACATTAGTCATTTTTTCTCTAATGATTCTATCTAGGTCAGTCTTTGATAGCAAGTGTCATTGTAGACTTCTGTTGATCAGTCGTAATCAGCATGATCAACACAAGCTAAACTAAATGGCTGGATAATTATTCAGGATCAGATAAATGTGGAAGAAAATTTTTTTAATTTAAATTTGACAATAGATTAAAAATTAAGAAAGGACAATATAAGGTAAATGAAAAGGAAAGGTGACAATTAACAGAGAAGTGAAAGTCTTCGTAATGTTAACAGAAAAGTATCCGCTTAGATAAATCGTATTTCAACTTCTACAGTTGAAAAATAACTCCATTTACTGGTAGAAGTATCATAATACGGTAAGTTTCGCTTGACTTCATATAAATATTATTAAAGCTACACATAAAATACATGTAAAATACTATCACATAAAATATAAAAAAATTCCACAAAGATGAAAAAACCCAAAATTATTTAATAATGTAATCTAAATGAGAATGAAGCGAGCTAACTGGATGCAAATTTTGAATTTCAGGTTCAATATTCAGGCTACAGATATAAATGTAGTGATAAATTGGGTAAGACGCAACTATTCCAAGTTATCGCTGCATTCGGGAACTATTTCATAGGGTATCGTTGCAACAACAGTTATCAGTATAGACAATACAGGTCGGACTACAAATTACAATAGCAGAAAGCTGAAACCTTTAATAAATTAGATCGTATGGAAGGACGAAGGAACAAATATCAGTCTTTCCAGCACTTCATTTTTGACCGATGTCCTCCAACCAAATATTTCAACTGAAAATTTCATCACTGATTTTATGAAGAAGAAAGGATGCAAAATGATGGGGTACGAAATGCACCAGCATTCTCTGAAAATGATTTACTTCAAAAATTTTGGATCATTTTATACATCGAAAAATCCCTGTATTTTCAAAAGGAAAATGAGTGGAAGGTAGGTATATTGATGAAAGGTATCGAAAATATCAACAATTATGAAACTGGGAAGTATGGGATGTTTGCCAAATGAGCTCCAACAATAGGTTTGGCTTATGTGTACCATCTATATGGCTAACAGAAATGCAGTAGTCTCAAAAGTATGTCTTTTCCTCATTTATTGATAAATGATGATAAAATGACTTACCTGCTTGTCTTACTTATCATGATTAGCTCATAAATTGATTTCAGCATGAAATATCACCATAGGCAGAATAAAGTAAATGAAAAGTAAATTAATTTGGTCTTTAAGTTAATCAGGCTGTAAAATGGGCTTGCGCAATAGATAACAGAAAAAGCTCTTGACTGAAATTATTGGATTTTAAGCAGGATTAATGAATTTACAGTGACTAGGAATGGCTAGAGAAAATGGGGAGCAAATGGGACGAATAACAGCAACTAACACTCAGGCCGGGACGAGTGCAATATCGCCGAATGGTAAACTTTTGTCTGAATAGTGCAAACGACTCGACCTGACTGATTAGTGCAATATGGTCATCATGACCAATCATGATAAAGTGGACAATCCTGAAGTAAGAAGGACTTTGAAAATGAACGACCCGTATGGGAAGTGATATAAGTACGAAGTATGAAATGAAATGATGAGCATTTAAATTGTTGAAAGAACGCACGTTACGTAAGAATAAAGCAATAGCTATGTAATATCGAACATGGAGCACTTTTTAAGAGCAGCATGTGAAAAAAACCTATTAAAATTTAGTTATTGAGGAATTTTGGTGGAAGTTGAGAAGAGGGATTAAATGGTGACAAAGGAGTATGTTTGGGACATCAAATTATGCTCAACCAATTTGAACTCAACCAACAGACAGCAATTGTTAACATTTTTGCCACTATAATATAAATGTTCCCATCAGTAATCACAATTTTGGGATGCTAAATGATTCATTTTCATGAATTTCTCTTTATTGCGATGTCTTGAAAATCGTACAAAAGTCAGTCAGAACTATTTTCTTCTCTCTTGCCAAGTTTTATTTCGTTTTTAGCGCCTGGAGCTAACATTGTCCTCATTTGGTACTCACGATAGAAGGCATTTGAAATGGCTCTAGGTTCACAATCCGAGCCAAATTTACAAATCTTACTGCTAAATGTCATCAAAATTCACTTCTTCCGAAGGAAAAAAAATGTGCAGCAATGGAAAAGCAGAATTATAAATCTCTTTTGCTAAATGTATTTTCCTGAAATATGATTTTGTGATTTCCAGCAGGAAATTACGGGAAACTTTCAGCAGTATTCAGCATTCCGTTCCAATGAACTTGGACCGGATAAGACTTAGAAATAAAATGAATGTTGTGGACAACGTATCCATTAGCTTCGAGTATTGATTTCAGGCTTATTGAAGACATATAAGGCATTTCTAGGCTTTTACACTTCTCTCTACTTTTCATTAGCCCCATTTTATTAGCAGGAATATTTTTATTGCCTTTGCTCTTCTGTATTTCTCCAGACATTTTTTCAAATAGTACAACAATCTTGTTTTGCTTTCCTACTCCTGCCTAACCTAACAACAATTCTACGAAAACCTAACATTTCATTTTTCACCGTAACATACCTCCCATGACGTATTTATCATGAGGAAGTATGAGTGCATTATTTCACAGTGACCAAGGGGACAGAAGAAAGGAAATTGTCCCATATCCACTATAACTGCCCACTAACAGTGACAGTAATAGTAGCGATAGCAACAGTATCGTGTCCTATTTGTGTCGCTTTAAGTAGTAGCTTTAACGAGTAAAGTTTCATTGCAGAAAAATGGGAAAATTAAAGATAATTCGCTTAAAAGTGGGTCTTATTTCATTAAAAAAGTGGGTAGATGTATGCATGGAAAAGTAGGACACGGGTGGAGATAGGACGAGTTCTTATCGGTGGTGCTTTAATGGTGTGACGTCTGGTTGTGTGGTGGTGCAATGGCATTGGGATGGTCTCATTGTGCCCATAAGTATGGCTTCCCTCGGGTTGCCGCAGGCTACATCACCGATGCATCGGTTGCTACCGTTCTATTCCTTCTCATGCGTCGTATCTAAACACTGAGTATCGTACATATCTCGTGTAATGTAATGTAATGTAATATAGTAGTAGTTGTTGTAGTATCTTAGTGGAAGTGAAATCGCCCTAGGCATGTCCGGTCGGCTGATACGAATGGGAGAGATGTGGACGGATGGAATGGATGAATGAATAGATGGATGGATGGATAGATGGATAAATGAATGGATGGATGGACAGATTTCAAAACCAAACAGAAGGAATTGTGCAAAGAGTTTCGAATCTTTTTGTGAATGCCAAAGTAGCTAATATAAAAATAGCATAGGGAGGTGGACGAGGTGGAATGAATGAGAGATTCTGCAAAATGAAAATAGCAGAAAATGTCAACAAAGAGGAATCATGGATGACAATGATGACAATAATAAACGACAATAATGTTGATCATAATGATCATAATGGCGATTGTGAGAGGAAACAAAAGTGCCATCAAGACGGAGACGAGGAGAACGAAGAGGAGGAAGAGGGGAAAGCGGAGGAGGAGGAAGTGGAGGAGGAGGAGGAGGAGGAGAAGGAGGAGGAGGAAGAGGAGGAGGTAGCAACACCGGTTATATAATAACATGGTATGGTGAGAGTAGAACCTATCATCACCATTACCAACATCGGCAGTAGCTTCTTCAACAACAATAACAACAACTTGTTTCCTCTGTCAATTCGGAAATTTTGTTTAGAAGACAAAAATGCCAAAAAAAAGAGTGGCAGAAGACGACAGGAAGGTGAAAAAAAAGGTGCAAAGAGCGCCATACCGTAGCACCCAGCATTGTACTTCCTATAATAACACCCGCCTGTACCTCTCGTGCTAAACCAGTGAAGTGTAAAGCTCTGAACTGATAACAAAAAGAGCACTTGTCAACCATATTTCATTGGAACCTGAATACACTATTAGTAACAGCAATTAGTGTTTTATAAAAACAAAATTGAGATAGTAATGAATGATGATAGGTAGGAGGTAATGGAGGTGAGAAGGTGATGAGTAACAAAGATAATGATGATAAATTATGATAATGACAACGATTACGATAATGATGACAATGGTGATAATCATATTCGCTGATTTACCATGTATATTGATAAACATTCTTCGTGTAGCTGGAAGTCACTTATCGGCATTTTGAATATCTTGTTTTTCTTTGTTTTTTTCTTATTTCTTGTCTGAAAATTTACTATTTCTTCCTAGCTACGCTAATATTGACGACGTTGATATACAGTTTGAATGAAAATCCATTTCCCTCTGTTTTCTTTCGTCGCATACAATTGTCAGAATAGTTCTTTGATGATAACGACTGTTACCCATTGTCATTCACGACATCATTACTCACGATTATAACCCGATATCATCATTGAAATGATGCTGATGCTAGCTTCAAATATTCACCAAGCACTACCACTTCTCCTACCAGAACTATCACCACATCCTCTCCGCCTACTGCGACCAATTATCTCATAAATGAAAACAGGAAATGTCATGTTCCATTGTTCTGGTTCATTCACGTCATTCATCCCACAATTTGATGATTATTGCTGTTATTAGTGATAAAGCACTTTTATGCAACCATCACCTCCCCTTCCATGCTATTCTTTTCAGTTGTCGTAAAACAAATTTTTGTCAAAGGAATTTAGCATCGACAACTGCATCTTCGTTGTAATTATAACTAGCATTCTATCATTTATATACTTTAGATCATATCTTTTTTTAAGATCAGACTAAGATGTACTCGTTTGGAAGAGATCATATGAAATTCGCATGTGAAGAAAAAATCCAAAAAAGGATAGATTGTATTCTGAAGCATCTGACTTTAGATGGAAACTTCTCCATCCAAACATTGCTTTCACTGTTTAGAGAATGTACTGAAAGGATAGATACTCTTTCTGCAATTCCAGTTTACAGTTTTCCTAGAAATTGATCATCCCAAACAAAAAAAAAAAAAAAACTGGAAAAACAGGCTCCATCGCATTTCAGCAAGATTCGGAAAATAGCTAATAATTTTTTCTCTTCTATACGCCATTTCTATCCTAACAGAAAATTTGTTTCCTTGCTTCCCTTCAGCAGTACCGTTTTCAACAAAAAAAATGAACAAAAGTAAACGCAAAGATAGAAGCAAAACAGTAGGAGAATGGAACCTTCTACTCCTTGAATATTCAGATTATGAAGAAATCAGCCACATATTTCATCCATAAAACTTTCCTACTCACTATTGATCATAGATTTGCTTTTGATGACATTAGTGATGTCATGAATTACCTTTATTACTAGCTATAGCTCAGATACTTTCAACACTACCAATAGGTTCAACCGATACTCCGACCTCCCCTTGGTAGATCTATACAAAAGCTGTAATTGGCAGAAATCGGGATCTTTCACAGCCTTAAATCATATCTTGAACAGATCTCGCGCATTACTAGTAGTAGAAGTAAGAAGGCCAAAATCTTATGAGTAAATGAGGCTCAAGCAATGACACTTCTCAAATTTCCAAAAAGTATCCTTTATGGAAAGTCTTAAAGGAGATTTGCATTTTTTTTTCCTAAACATTCCGTGCAAAAGCACCGTGGACATAAACCTTTTGATAGACAAAACATTTAGCGCTATACGTCAGCTTTATTTGGTAGAACATACCAGCTCAAAGCAAATTTGAATTAAGCTAGTATGATTCACTTTAATGCACTCAAATAAAGCTAACATTTGACGTCGAAACTTTTTGAAAAATCACTTCTATGTGTAATGATATGGCAAACAGTACTAAAATAACTTTCGAGAATGTGGGCATGACAGTCGCCTAGTTCATGCATTTTGCTAACCATCAGAGAATTACCAAAATTACAACACAGATAACATAACGAAGTAATTGAAATTATATGCAATATCTTTCCATTGTAAGTCAAACCATTTTACGAAAAAATTCGTTTTATTTTATAAAAAATTCATATTATCAAAGTCAACCTTCTCCACCTTTGATGGATACAATAATTATTTTAACTCAGGACTACAACACTTCAAAACAGCCAGAAGCTAATGTATCACTGGTAATCACAATTGTATTCCGCAATATCCCAGTTTCCAGCGATAAACTGAAGTAGAAGAAAAAGTTTTTGAGAAGAAAAACAAAACAAAGTTCGACAAACTACAAAAATAACTTTATCAGATATTTACCTCCGGCATTCCTAGTTGAACACCATCTTTGTCAACGGTTGAAATTTCAAATTCGTTGTCAGCAACGCAATCATGATAAATACTTAATTCCAGACTTTTGCGTAATATGTCAACAGCCTGGAAAAAAGTCGCCAACATACTTCATTCGAGATTTCTTAGAATATTAAGTAAAATAATTTTCTAATACATATTGTAATTATTATTACTTAAAAAAGCTATTAAAAATACCTGTTCTTTTGACAGTTTACCATCGTTTTTTCGGTATTCCGTTTCAATAACCTGATTCAGCAGCATAGCACCCATACCGGTTGCAACGCTTTTTGTTCGGTATGCTACGCCTCTGAAAGAAAAGTGGTTTCAAGGGAGTTCAAAAAAGAGTCCAAGAAACAATGCATTTTTTTGATAATGGCAAAAAATATAACTTGCTAGTGCTGCCATTTACAAAATTTAAAAGGATCAGACACAACTGACATTTTCTGTATGCTAAAACTGCATAAAATAGTTGAACGGATACCTAGAAGTGATAACACCAATAAATGGTTCAAGTTGATCGTTCTGGACTTGCAATCCAGCAACTACCAATGTGTTCCAAAGTGGATTCATTCGTGTACGACGATAATAAAGCAGCGATGTCAGAAAGCCATGCAACATTTTTGGGCTTAGATCAGCATCAGGATCGTGCGATTTCAGCTCACATGTCTGCATAGAAAATTATTAGCCATAATTATATTAATTGAAAACAAAAAGTTATTCCAAGAGCTTGAGTCTTCAGTGCACATTTTGAAGAAAGTTGCAAACTAAGACGATCATTTCTAAATCTCATGCACTGAGCAATCATACAGTACTTCCTAATCGCGTCTCTCTACTTTATCCTTTCCAAAAAACTCAAATACCTGTCTTTCAATGACATTTTGCAACCACTGGAAATCAGCATGATCACCACCGAATGTAATAATAACATGATTATTTACACGATACTGTCGAGTTATGTGGCGGTATCGAGCCATTTTACCGTATGAAACAAGACGATCGCTCATCACAGCAACACCACCATCATATGCCAGTGCACAAACCGACGTCCCGGTACATGTCGGATTCCTGATAGAAAAGCAAATAAGCAACTGTTATATAAAAATTGAAATCCGATGACTGATAATAACTTCTCAAATTTTTAAAATAAATGTTCAGGAGGTGTTATATTTTTGTAGAACTTTTTTTAAAACAATTTTAAAGACTAATTCTTTTTTTTCTTTGTAAGAAAAAATACAGCTTCCCTTAAGCTTCACTTCAGAATAGTGAATTAGTTCATCACGAAAGCAACAAAATAGGGAACCTACATAGTTGCTTCGACTTCCGAAAACGACAAACACTGTTGGGCGTACATTGTTCAAATATCCTAAACAAACAAACACTTGCTGAAATGTTGCACTTTGACATGTAAGAGTACAAGCGTGATAAGAACTTATTCAGCCGATATGTTTGGACTACTTATGTATATCCAAGCCATACGATACGCTTAACTATTTCGTGATGGAAGAACTCAATCTTTGATTTGGGTGCGGAAATGAAAAACATATACTAAACTCATCCCGATAGTGAAACAATATTTCCCACCAATTGCTGTTTTTAGTTGAGGTTCTTCCATCAAGTGCAGAATGTTTGAAGGCCGAACAAGGAAAAGCCGTCAGAGAAGTGGATATACCTCCCATATTATAAAATGAGAATGAATTGATGTAACTTAAGTCTTTAAAATACACCATTAAACAGAATTCTATATTACAGAAGACGGAAGGTATGAAAGATAATTATGGAAAGTTTTCCTATTTATTGGTCGAGCATTTAGGGAGACTAAAAAGAGCCCAAATACAGAATACAGCAAGTCCAAACTGCATGAGAACAAACTTCCACATTTCAACCAGTTTAAACTTTATCCGTTATGGAAAAACGATTCATTTCAACATACCGTTCATTTCACAGATTACAACATGCGATTAATGGAAAAAATGAATCAAATCCAGTGATATAAAATATTATTTCAGTGGTTCGGAATTAAAAAAGCGCCTTTCATAACAAATATAAGCCAGTATTACTACTTATTCAATAGGCATCGCGTTTTCTTTTACTATGCATATTATCTATATTTTCAGTATTGATTTATTTTATAACAATTCTCTAATACATAATCATAAAATAATCATCGTATCATGAATTACAATTATTTGGGATAATTAAAATTGATTTGTAACATAGTTCATAATATGTTCCATTCATCTGTTATATTTATTAATAATATATCATTATTTATGATTTATTATAGATTAAAATTATTAAAAGTATATAAGATTTCTTTTTTTTTTAGGGATAAAATATAGTAAATTGTTGATAATTTATAAATGAATGATAAAAATTAACCTTTACCCTTCAGTTTTTAATTTA
>NW_018108274.1:173852-195768 GCF_000183805.2 Loa loa
AAAATACACCATTAAACAGAATTCTATATTACAGAAGACGGAAGGTATGAAAGATAATTATGGAAAGTTTTCCTATTTATTGGTCGAGCATTTAGGGAGACTAAAAAGAGCCCAAATACAGAATACAGCAAGTCCAAACTGCATGAGAACAAACTTCCACATTTCAACCAGTTTAAACTTTATCCGTTATGGAAAAACGATTCATTTCAACATACCGTTCATTTCACAGATTACAACATGCGATTAATGGAAAAAATGAATCAAATCCAGTGATATAAAATATTATTTCAGTGGTTCGGAATTAAAAAGCGCCTTTCATAACAAATATAAGCCAGTATTACTACTTATTCAATAGGCATCGCGTTTTCTTTTACTATAAATCCAAGTCTTGACCTCAGGATGACACATTCAACACGATCCATTATCCTTAAAGCTAATTACTCTAATTACAGAGGGAAAATCAACAAAGAAATCTTAACCTTAAAAAAAAACGTAACCAAAAACGGACTGCAAAAACAATTCG
Source organism: Loa loa (assembly GCF_000183805.2). Taxonomy (NCBI): domain Eukaryota; kingdom Metazoa; phylum Nematoda; class Chromadorea; order Rhabditida; family Onchocercidae; genus Loa; species Loa loa. The sequence goes on from NW_018108274.1 coordinate 174,376, forward strand.
CCAAAACAAAGGAAATCATTGAATGAAACTTACAAGCAAAGACATTGCAGGATAAAGTCGATATAATCAGTAAAAAAAGTGCAACATGAAAAACTGCTAGGCTGAATTTCTTATAGCCCCATTATTCCGGAAATCAGCGTTGTTGCAATTACCGCAGTACCATCATGTTCACGATAACACCACGGAATCTTTGTAGTAAAATGGAAATTGTGAGCTGAAATTTCGAAAGTATCATATCCAGTAATAAAATTTCATCCGATATATCATTAGAATCGCTTAGCCACTTGTACAACGAGTTCAACGATGTTAAGAACTCAGAAAGAGTAATTTAGACTGAACTTTCTACCAGCTAGATGAAAGCTTGAAAAAAACTACCACTTGATATTTATGTTGATGTGGTTAAGACAGTGAGACGAGTGAAGACAAATGTAGAAAAGTAGCTAAAATTATAGACAGGCCAGTGTAACCAATGGATATGATCGGTTCTGAGGTTATCGTAGGGGATCAGTATCATTGGAAGACCGAGAAATCAGAGAAAGAGAAAAGCAAATTTACTATATAAGAAATAATCGAAATAAGAGCGCTGAATACAAGTTAGAAATAAGTATTAATCATAATATGGATTAGCGATAGTTAACTACATTATAATGTTCAAAGTACAACGACAGTAAAAGTCTAACAAGGGAAAGTGTCCTACATAGAATAAATGAATTGAATGTGAAGAGAATGCATTTGATTTTCATTCGACTGATACTATTTTGATATTTCACATTCCCACATTACAGAAATATTGTCCAAAGGATCAGTTATTTGCAAATTCACCCATTAATTAGAAAAGGTTTTTGTTTTTTGCTTGGTCGGCAAAATTGAATATTTCTTTGCAATACCATAAAAGTTGATGAAATACATATTTGTATCACAAGCTTCCAAAAGAGAAAGCAAAACTTTCTTGTTGTATGAGACGAAAATAAAAGTCAACAAACTTTTACAATCCTTTCGTTCCGTCGCCGCTTTAAAACGACAACAATTCCTACAATAAACGAACGTACAACCCTGACTGGCTGGCAAATCGCAGCGTAAACACTTCAAATAAGTTTGAACCTTGCACTGCTCCTTGTGGCCTTCGATCTGTAAGTCGGCGTAATCCTATGAAAAATCCCAAATCTAGATACGAGAGGTCCTAAGTACCACAAGACTAAAAAATGGCAGAAGTCAATGTCTGCTTACTACTATCTTCTTCGTTTGCTATTTAAAGCTTCCAAGATATGTGTCTAATTGTGTTTCGTCTCGGAGAATATATAAAGCAGTTGTCAACTAAACTGGCCCATTTCATAAAAGTATTTGTAAGGATAAGACTAACTGAATGTTGGAAAGGTAGAGTTCTTTGGGAGTATACAAGAATACGATATACTTGCACGAGAAGCTATACCAGCTCCGACTAAGATTGCTTCTGTTTTTGGAAATATGATCCAAAATACAAGAGCTTAACGGACATCACCCCTAATCTAAAAATTACTATTTTCTTATGATTACAAAACAACTTTACAGCAACTGCAAATATATTGTATTAATTATTATTTACTTTCCGCTTCTCACGCTTACGCAGTTGCCTCTTTGAAAGACCAGTCTTTTGAGCCAAAGCATCAAGCTCCGCTCGTCGTCGTTCGCGATATAGTGAATCAGAAACAGATGAATCATCGCGCACTGGACGGTAATAGGGCTTACAGATCCAATGAGGCATCAAGGCAGGTGAGGTAACCAAAGCTATTGATTTTATTTCTGCAAATGAAAAGATTGAAAAAGCAACATCTTTTTTTTTCATACCAATTAGACACAAAAAGGAATCTAGGAAGAGGGTGAAAGCCTTTATTTAATAATAACCCAACATAGATCAAATAAAAAAATCAAGAGTTGGTTAATAAAATTAAAACATTGCAACTCTAAACTAAAAAATCCACCTGAAAATTCCAATCCTGAACTCGAAACTGACTGAAAAACACGTTCTTCCAAATCGTCCACAATTTGATGGAAACCTTTCATGGAGCACACGTATGACAAACGTTCACGCAAATCGCTGTACTCCAATAAACTGAAAATAATTTCACGTCGGAAAAAACTATCAACAATTATTTTATTAATTTCTCAATTAACATAATTTGGACAAATTACAAATACTATTAAACTACAATGGAAACAATTCATCAAGATGCAGTATTAAAACTGGAAAGAAAGCAGTAGGAGTTTTTCAGAAATTTCAAGGAGATTAAGAAAATGCACGAGCCTGACCAAAACCATCAAGCTCAAAAAAATTAAAGAAGCTTTCAACAATTAAATATCCTCTTTTAGGAGGAACAATTGTCGAGAGAGCCTTACTGAACTGACAGGAATGACGGAAAGGAACGAATTCTATCAGTAACGATAATAGCAAGTAATAACAACAATGAAACCTGTGGTGACATATACGAAACAAGTGAGCCCGTACAGCACTAATAGTAGATTCATAACGTTCCGCGAAGTCCAAGTACTCTCGAGCTGCAGTCCAATTTACTTCGTGTCGTTTTTCGAACAGGTACGGATTCGAAAGGATGCCTTCAGCACTCATTATTGCACTTGCACCTGTTATTTCTAAGCACCGATCAACATCACCGGGCAACTAAATAACAAATGGCTGAGCAACTTTTTTCATAATTAGGTTCCGTATAAATCAAAGTATACATAAATAAATACACACATAATCTCATTCAATCCGGATGTTTTCGAAATCAGATTCTTTTTACTCACATCTATCGCTTATTACTGATGTCTGCAAAAAAACTCAGGAAAAAAACCTGAATATTGCCATTTGCTAGGACTGGCACATCAACAGCATTTACGACGGCACGCATCGCATACCAATCCGCTAGGCCAGTATTCGGACCTCGTTGTTCTCGAGTTCTTCCGTGAACAGTGAGCATGCAAGCACCAGCTTTCACCAGGGCCCTGAAAATGCACAGTTTAATTCAAGGCAAATAGGCCTCGCAACTGCATTTTTTATTCTTGAGAAAATTAAATAGATTAATTGAAGCTATATCACTAGACTATTTTGATGAATGCAGCAGAAAGGATTGGGTCAAATAGCTGTTTAAACCCTCACCATTTCGACATTGTATAAATTTCACTTAAATTTTTGGTGTAATTAATATTGAAAGGTCACTGACACAGCATAAGCTATTGTTTCATTAATATTCTGAAGAATTCGTATTTTGCAAGAAAGAGGTAATTGCAAACGTGAATGCAGCAATGCAACCATTTCACAAATCAATTTTTGATCTTCCTAAAATGGACGATTGACGATGTAACACAACAGACAGTACCAGTGTTTGTTAAAATGAAACTCTGTAAATTATTAAGAAGTAATCGAAATCGCAATTCTCATGACAAATTCCAGTCAAGGATAAGGTAATACAACACCACGTCATGATAAATCATTAAAAAACAATCAAGTCAATCGATTATGACTCATTAGACTTGCCAACAAACAGATTTGTATTTCTTTTTTTCCTTGCCAATGCTAATTTCTCTAACAAAACTTATTTAAGCTAAACTTGAAATAAAGAAGAAACTGAGGTTTAAAGTTTTGGGGGAAACCTGCAAATAAGCGCCATAATGTCCACGTTTAGCGATAAGCTGAGGACAACCCAAGTTCAAATCTACTCCATCACAGAAGCTTTCAACTAACTGGCAAGCGGTTAACAATGTCACCGGATCGTTAGCACAGAACTGCACAATAAGCGGTCGATCATCAAGGGATGTAGACAACGCCGTGCGGCGATAGGTAGCATCGGTGATAAAAAGCTGCGCATGTATCATCGGTGAAAAACAAAGGTGAGCTCCATGCTTTCGCAGCATCATCCGGAATGCGAGCTCACTAAAATTAATTCATTTCTAAAATTAGCTATTTCAATCTCCGCGTACTTTCGTCATTTGCATTACTCTAGTTCTGTTGTTTTAAATCCATCTCATGAAAATTACAACTTTAGAAAAACCTCAGACCTTTCTCGTTACGCTTTTTATTGTACTGTTACACCCTCAAGAGAATGAATGGTATTATTTTAAAGAAGTTGTCTCATCAAAATCTCCTTATATTAATGACATTAGTGAGCTTCAAGTAATTAACTGACCTTGTATTTGATGAGAACAAGTTCAAAAATAGAACAACCTCTGATCCACCATTGGTGCCACAACACAACGAATCCCCCTGATTCTTTCGCGCCAGAATACTTTCTTGGCCAATTTTCGAGAATCGCTAAGTTCTGGTGGATTTCCTTTATACGAAACATGTTTCCCCACGTGTAGGATTAACCTGTCGTTGCCATCCTCCATGTACTGAGGAACGCTCACCTGTAACGCTCAATCCACCTCAAATTGAACGCATGCAATCCACTTGTCGCGACATTTCCGCCCCATTCACCTCTAGAACTATCGCTAAACAATCCTTAATCGAAACGGATCATATTATGTGCTAACTCCCTAAGTCTATTATGGTTGCAGACACCATCATGATAAACCCAGAGATCTCAGCGCAGAACACAAAACACTTCGCCAAAGATAATCGAGGAGTACCAGAAACTCCACTGGATGGGTCGACTTGCGATGGGTTGATGGCCTTGTTGTCAATTTGGTGTGAGAATAGGGTTTGCTGTCTCCCAAGTTGTACCAAAATGAAACGTATTACTGTTTCTAAGTAACCTTAATGAAAGCATAGAAGACATCAACAAAGGTCACTCTTGGCCATTGCTCGCTTCTCATAGTCATAAGCCATTCATTTAGGAGAGATCAACACATTCTCCTTAAATTCTCAGAAATGTCAGAAATCGAATGATCAAATGCTTCACTGTCCTTCCCATTTACAGTTCAGTTTTAACATTTTAAAGTTCTTCTCTTTACGAGTTATCGGAAAAGAAGAATTTTAATTGCAAACATATATGAATGTACGTGATGAAAGTTAACTCTTCACATGGGTCATTTCCAGTTTGTTACATGTCAAAGAGATGAAAGGTCTGAGACTGCCCAGAAGGACAGAAGTGACATTGCTGATGCTAGATGGAAATAAAGTTTGAACTCACAACTCTCTCCCACTTTTCTAAAATTCTTTAGCAATTGAATTGTCAACTGTCTCGGGCTTGACATCCCAAGATTCTCAATAGCTCAGTATTCAATTGTCAACATCATGAAGCGTTTCTCTGTTCAGCTGTGATGTAATCAATGCATCAGTCAGTCTGGTCCTCTCTAGCTGTTCAAGTCTTATATATGTAAAGCTACCAATATGTCCACTGCAGGTGTGTCAGTCTGTCCGCATGAAGGTGTGTGTATGTGAGTGTCTGCTTGCACATGCATACACTTGTTCCGTTTGTGACATGTTTGTACTGATAATAGATTTATTTGTCTATAAAAAGTGAATGGATCGTGTTTGCCTTAGCAAGTTCACTTGGTATGTATCACATTGTCCGTTAGATCATCAGCAAAGCATAAACTGTATATCCGCAGCTTTCCATTGAATAGTTGTATTTATTCGAAAAAAAAAAAGTCTGGTAAGGAATATTTCTCGACGCCAATAATGTCAACGTAATAGCTGAGGGACGCCCTTCATCGATCGCAGTAATGGCAATGAGTGCGTTTGTCAGTCGTCACTTATCTGCCTAATTTATAATGCCCTTATTAATGGGGAATAACCTGAGTCTGGCGGTGGTCCATTTGCTGGGAGTTTTGAATGTTCACTACCGTACTCAAAACACTTCGTTCTCTTCCATTTATTTATTTCAGGAATTTTGTCGACAAAGGCCATGCCAAGACGGCCTCTCACAGATATCGAATGGCGACGTAGTCTGCAACGTCGGAGAATGTTAGATGCTGAACGAAAACGTCGTTTACGTGAGGATAATGCTTATCGGATACTGGAACGAGCAAGGAATCGTGAAGCACGTCGTAGGCAACGGGAAAATTCTAAATTCCGAGAAGAACGTGCCCGTGCACACGCTTATTACGTACGTTCCTGTATCACAGCATTTGATGATAGTAGCTGGAATTAGTTATAACAAATGTGAAGAAATTAGACTTGAAAGCTTCCGTGAGAAGTATTTTTACGATAAAGTTCTTAAAAAGTGTTCTCAGAATCAGTCATAGGGTACATTCTTAATTTTCTCATTTTTTCAGATGTTACTTTCTTCCACAGCAACCAATGAAGGCATTATATGCGGTACGTGTGGTTTAATCTTGAAACATGTGAAAGCTCTTCGAACACATCGTGCAGCGTCCTATTCGAGACAGGTGCTTTAGTTTTTCCACTTGTCAGCATTGGGTTCTTATCAGATAGAGACAAGAAAGCCTTACTGATTGGTCAGTTCTGACTTTATCCATTAAGGTGATACTTAGATCCAGTAAACTCGAATCACTCAGCCCTGACTTCAGCCAATAAGTTGGTACTTAAATCCATTAGGCTCGATTATTCAATTCAACTCTTATTGATACGTTCTTTTTCGTGAGCACATGAATTTACTTATTGTTTGGCTGCCAGTGTTATGCTTCAATACGGGCATAATTTTTGTAATGTTAATGTTCTCACAATAATCCCCATCTTACATTCATGCTCAAGTTGCTGACGAAATCTCTGACTTTTCGATAGTATTGAAATATTTGTGTATATTTCGCAATATTTTTTTCATGCATGAAACTAGGTATACATATTGGATAATTTTGTTGCAGAGGATGTCCTTAGAGAATATTTTCAAGCCTGCCTCAAAGGATGTATCGCTGTCTAAGGATGATAGCGCTTTTGATTTCAGTAAATTAGTAATGAACGCTGGGAAGAAGGAAGGTAACTCACGTTTAATTCCATCTTTGCTTTATTCCATTCATATAATCATAATGTGAAGGTTCTGTTGTCCCAAATTTCTTAAATAATTTTCTTGGCTTGAGACAAAATCTGAAATATTCAAGTTTAGACTATGATAATAGCGAAAAGGTATCTGTGGCGAATCAAATAAATGTTGTTACAGAAGCTATTGAATTTCTTGGTATGACTTTTTGAATTTTTTAGCACTCTTCCACTAGTAACGTTATGTGTTCAGTTTCCACTTTTTATTTGCATTTCCGTCTGTTCTGGCGATGTGTTAGCAAATATCGCATTTTATGTAGTCGTGACGCAGATAAAAATGTTTAAAATCTTATTGATGTGCAGCTCAAATTCCTATTTATTCTGTTTTTGTCTCATTTTTGCCCTTTTACTTAGCGAAATTTGAAATTCTACTGAACATTCATTGGTAGATTTTTATGGGATTATATTTTCTGATGTGGAAGCAGCGGTAGAGAGACTATCATCATGCAAATTAAAGAAGCACCGATCTGATTTACAAACGCATTTGGCTTTTGAGGCTAAAGTAAGTTGATGTTTTGAAAGATAACAGTGTTGTGTTTGTAGAATAGATTAGCAGTCGGAAAGACTTAAATGAGAATTAGGTCGAAAGAAAAGAAATGGAGCATTTGATAAGCTGTTATGCTTTTTTTTCATGCTTGTGAGAATTCTAAGTTTTTGGATCAATTCATAATAGAGTGTAACCAACCTAAAAACTAGATTTTTAGTTTGTCGACGGTACAGAAGAGTAGCGGATGATGTTCTTTAGATATCTAGGACACTTGAAATATCCTCTGAAACTTCGAGAAAGATTTGTTAAAATTGACTGACGATATGATTGCTACAGAAGTGCTATTGATCATGAAGTCTAGACCATCAACTATTTAAGTAGTGATGGGTTGAGCAGTACAGTTTGTGAACTGGTAGGTCATTTGACTATAACTTGGTGTTAGGCAGTCATTAGTACCCACTGCAGTTCTGTTTTAGAGCTTATCAGTATCAACCATAAAATTGTGATTTTTAGCTGGGAGAGTTGTGTGAATATGTTCTTGAGACGGAAAAAACCGTTTGAGAAACTTGCGGCATGTGAAGCTGCTTCTTTGAATTTCATGGAAGGAAAAAAGCTATCTACACTTTCAGATCTGATTTCTATGTTGAGTATGCTTTTCGCTTTACTTCTTCGTCATTATTTTAAAGTTATTTAAATTTTTCTTGGATTTCCAAAGTTCAGTGGAAATTTTTGCAGGGGATTTCATTTTTTATGAAATACCACCTGCGCCTGATGATTTACTTTTTGGAAATGGTCAGACTAAATGGGAAGAACTAGGTGAAACTAATGTGATAATACGGCGAAGTGAGAGTTCCACTTAACATATATGAGCGAGTTTTTAAAGTTACTTCTACGTTTTTGACAGAAATATAATCAATAAGTTCTGTGTTCGTTTTTTTAAGATTTACAGTTTGCGAAGGCTATTTTGTTACTTGATTCAGATTTGTAATTTGCGAGAACTATTTTGTTACCTGATCGCAGCGAAATAATGTAACATGAAGAAAAATAAAAATACGTTATGTACGTTACTGAAAATACGTTGCTGAAATAGAGTAGGAGAAATATAAAAGCAAATGGTATAAGTAATATATTAAGTAATGAGTAATACGATGATACGGATCGAATGGTGAAATTGAGTTATGAATTTTGAAAAAAGGATTGGACCAGTGCTAGACAGAGCTGAGTAGATACACGGTATTTTAAGCAAAGTATTTTGAACTTAGCTCAACATTTTGATTGTTTTTTTTTTTTTTTTTTTTTTATTTTCAGAGCATAAATCGGTTCTTGTCAATGGTGGAAGCAGTGTATTCGTAAAGCTGCTTGTTGTTAAAATGTGGCAAGAACTTTTTGTATCTTTGATGAATATACGTATGCGAAAAAACGGTTTTGGTTTTCCTGTCTCATTTCCATCTGTTCATGTTATTGAAGAAAGCTGAATTCTCTGTGGTGGTGGCATTTTTGTTCTATATTCTGGTTAATAGCTTTTACGGATTTATTCCGCAAATTTTGAAAACTTACCTTTCGTGCAGCACTGTATAGTTCTTGTACATAAATTAGACATTGTTATTTACGTAAGGTATTTTTGGTGTAAATAGATTTATTGCATTAATAAGGTATTTGTAAGTTGTAAGCTGTAGTTAGCTAGCAATCTAATTACTTAAGTTAAAGGAAATATTAAAGCAATTAAAGGAATAATGAATTTTCATGAAAGTATTCTCATTGCATCCGTATTCTTTTAAACCTGTGTATGTATTTTCGTAAAAGTCGCAAGTTCTGACATATCCAAACATATTGCGCTTTTTTGGAAAAACGTTTTAAATCATTTCGAAGTTTGAAAAACTAACATTTTTTAAAAACATCTCTCTGAAATGCAGCAACAGGATGTTTTAAAATACTGTTAAATTTTTCTACGAAAACTCCAACGCTTTTGCTTTTGGATGGCGGAGGAAGTGATATCTGTTGAACATGTCAGTAACTTTAATTCACTTAGGATGAAGAGGTAATATGATAAAGAATGCTGAGTCATATTTACTGAGAGGAGATATTGAGAAAAACTCTGGAATGATTATGTATTTCATTCATTTCTGGCAATGTGATATGTCCGTTAGAAAATCCGGGCGTTTTTGCTAATCGTTGTGGATTGTAACATAATTTATTCCTTTTTTTATTGTTATATTTGTTCTTGTGGATATTGTTAAGCATTTCCACTTGTTATATCACATAACATTTATTTCTGTTTTTCTTTTCTTTTATCTTTTAATAATCCTTGCTGTAGCAGTATTTTGTGGTCGACGGATAGTAAACTACTTGTATCCAGAACTTTAATATTTTCGTCTTCTTGCGTAATGAAATATGTTATTTTAAAAAATCTGATGTTCTGATATATCTCAAATATACCGTTGTGAGAGAACGGACACCTCGGAGCATGCCATCAATGCTAGAAATATTGGAATCCACCAGAGAAAGTTCCCAGTTATCCGATGTATTTATAATAGGGAAAGTAAAATGGAAAAATGAATGGAAGAATCTGTTTCGATAACCGGAAAAATGGTAGCAGAATGTGTGAAGGTGAGGTGTGTAGAACGGGGTGAGGTCGTCTCTCAATGGCAGAATGCGGGCAGGGACAAGAGGAACTCGGATTAGTCGAATATGGAATTGTATGTCGAGGAGTTATATGAGGGCCTGTGTTTACGATTACCAAAAAAAAGTAGTTGAAAATTTTTGCATGATATACTCGAAGATGATTATGATTCGTTTTGTTCTAGTATACTAGATGTATGTTTGCTTCTATTCAGATCTCGTAAAAATCGTAAGTGTAATCAAAGATTCTTCATGGACATTCAAAGCAATACATCACCTGAACCAATCCAGGATGAAAGCGAAAAGTAAACAGCACTGTTTACAATTCTTTCATTATTTTGGTTTCAATTAAAAATATAAAGCTAAAATACTGTTAATCTGATGGAGGAGAAACATTCTGTTATCGTTTGATTGAAGTTTTGATATAAAATGAGGAATTCGACCTTCTTAGAATTTAGACTGTTGGAAAGCTCATCAAAGCAGATGGACACTGATGAATTGCGAAGGCAGTTGCAGTTATCCCAAAAGCGTGAAAATTTGGCTAATCTGAGATTGACTGTTAAAGAGAAGCAATTACGCGATTTGTTGGTTTGTGTTTTTAATTTAAATGGAATACAAACTTTTGTCCCTAAATTTAAATACAGAGTTTAAGAGATTTATTTCTCCTGGTTCAGTATCCCTGGTTAGTGGATTGATTCTCAATTTTCTAGTATTTATCACACTTGCCATGGATGTTTGTCGTATTTCAAACTGTATTTCACTTTGAAGTTTCTTAGTTTTATAGTCTAAATCGAAGTAAGCATCTACTGAGTAGTGTCGGATTACCTTATGATCATATTTGGATTGGAGATGCTTAAAATGTTTATGATATCCATGAAGTTATCGATTTTTGCTGTTTTTTTTTGTAAAATGTTGTTCATTTTCATTGATTAAAATAGGTATTCCGCGAACTGTTACACTGGCTTACATATGCAGCCTCCCTTACATGTTGTTGATATATTTTATTTCAAAGGATGAAAATGAATCGATGAAACGTAATGCCAGCGATGAGAATAAAGCAGACTGTACATTTGTTGATCAAGCAGTTGGGGTGATGTTCTCAGCAATGCGTGATGAAATTCGTAAAGCCCGTAAAGATGCTAAGTTGGCAACCCTTGAATTAAGGGCTCTCAAAAATGGACCAGAAAGGTTAGCTGTTTTTAATTTTTTCTATATCTATTTTATTCAAAAGATCTTTCTAAATAAAGATTAAATACCAGTTGTTCGAATTTTGAATTTCTTCAGCAGTGATGCGAAGGCTTTAGCTGCACTGTGTAAAAAACTAGAGAAAGAGAATGCCGAACTTAAAAATGAGGCAACCAGAACAACTCGTTTAGAAACTGTGTTGAGCTACTGTCGAAAAACTGTTGAAGGTTTGAGAAAGCGATGTCGAGGTAGGTTGATATTCTTAGAAAAAACATTACATTTTAAATCTTTTTCTAAGTCTTCGTTTCTGTGAAATAAGGCGTTATTACATCAATGGTAGATTTAGTTTTGTTTGGAATTAATTCCAACTCTTTTCCAATTTCGGTTCCAAAAACTCTTTTCTTATACTTGGATCTTTTTATTGTCGTTGTGTTACGCTGGATGCTTTATTTGAGCAACTACATCAAATTTTTTAGGCTAATTTCTGAGCAGACGAACTAAAACTTATTACTTCTTACATACATCCGCAAGTTTTTGTCTTAATTTTTACGAAAATTTGAAATAAATTACAGATTTTGGCGATATTTTGGGGGAACGTGATGAAGAAATAAAACGCTTACAAACAGAATTAGCCCGTGCTCATGAAGAAAATACGCGATTGCAGAAAAATGCAGGTGGTACTCGAACATTACAAGTACAAGGAGATAACCAAATTTCCGGACAACACGGTATTGTAGACGGTAGATTTTTCATTTTGTAATATTTCAACATGTAACATTATGGAAATAACTCAAACGATGCACTTTTAGGAAATACGTACTGTTTGATTTGCAACTTTTATGAACTGTGTTGCTTGTAATTTTCATTCGTTGCCTTCATTTCTACATGCAGTAAATACTGGGAAGTAATGGAGAATGGAAATTCATTTGTTATTACAGGCGTAGATCATCATGGCAGTGTCAGCGTTGTTATTAATGAGAACGTCGAAGAGGTATTTACTTATTAATAAAGCGAGGTAATCCTTCCATAATAGCATTTGGAATTGGCATTCCATTTGTGTCAGATTTCACAAAAAAATTATTTCCTGTCATTATGTGAAAAATTCATCAAATTTCCATCTTATTCATCAGATTGTATCAGTATCCAGTCGAGAATCAGCACATGAAGAGATGGAATCTGACGACCAAATTGATCGGGTATTGACACCTGGAGCTAGTGCTATCGAAGCAGTCAACGTTTCCAGTCCTGAGTCAATTCATGGAGCACCTGAACCGGAAACCATATCTAGCGATGAGCAAGATGTTGCTGATGTGTCATCTAGCAAAGATTCATCCATTATGGAGGGCTGCTCTTAATTTTCTTAATATGTCAGTATTAATTTGGTCCATAGTGAGCATGATTGTAAAAATTTTTAACTTTGTGTCGAAGAAATTTGCTTATATAATCTGCTTTTGAAGTATAGACCTATTTTCGGTCTCCTATAAGTGCATAAGTGTATTAAAAGATGTACTCATTTATTTACATATTAAGATCAGCATGATCACTGTCATCCACTAACTGTATATGTCAAAATTCAGTATTGTTACAATTAAACCAGATGTCAAGTAGGTTACCACCTAAATAAACCTCTGAATTTGTAATGATTCTAGAGGTTCATTAATTGCAAGACCACAATATCAGTCTCAAAAGCAAGTGATTACAAAGAAGTGGTTAAAGCTCATTGGCAAACTCGTTAATGGTTTCTGTTTTAAATGAGACATTTCGACGTTGTGCTCCTTATAATCAAAGAAAGAGAGGTTTAGATTTGAACAAGTCAAGAGCGCTTAAGATTGGATGTATGAACATTTTCCAGTTATTACAGTCAGCTAGAAATTTTGGGGATTGGAGTACAACGTAGTAACGCCAGAAGGTGTTACTGTTTTCCTATGATTCGTACTGCTTGGGCTGAGGAACGAAATGATGATCGAATTATACGACCATTAATTGGCTGGACTGCACGAATCGGTGACATCGTTTCCTCAACTTCACATTCATAACCTTCACGTTTCAGCGTGCGTAGCTTATCCAACTGCAAAGAACTGATTTTTCCTACATAGTTAATTGCTTTGTATGTAGAGATAAAACTTCGTTTTTGACTACTTCTACTTCGTTTTACTTCGTTTTTACTACTTCGTTCTTTTTTTTTTTTATTTTTTCAAGTACGGATTCTAGGAATGATACCTGATTCGAAGATATCCAAATAGTAGCCCTGAAAATGATCCACTGAACAGTTTCTCTATACGGCTGTATTGTTTCCGAACCGGTGTATGTCCAGAATTCCTTCATTTTTTCTATAAGATAAATTTAAACTTGTTTTTTTAACAATTTGAAAAAGTTGAAATTTAGCAAATTAATTTATCGAAATCAGCGACTAGTTTGCATCCCAATATTTACCATAGGTATGATGATTGATAAGAAATCTTGTAAAAATGATTAAGGTGATTCAAGAGAAATTGAAAAAACGAACCTGAAGAAGGCAGCATATGAGACAAGTTAACACCGCAAATCGCACATTCACTACCCTTATAAACCACCTGCTTTATGCCGTCAATTATTGTTGAGAATGTTGGATTGTCGTCATGCGACTCCTAAAATAATTTACATTTTAAATAAGACAAACATTTTACGATCTGAGTGGAATACTGTGTCAGTTCAAGTGATTCACTAATTAACTGCTAATTTTCATCCCAACAGAATTCTAGCATTGTACTGATGATATTAAAACAGAACTGCTCTGATTTTCCGGAAACTTCAAGCAGGCCAAAGAAATAACTTGGCCAAAGAGTGATGCCACGGTCAAGATCAAAAATTTCCTCGCTATTTCTAAGCTTCATTCGTTTCAAACAAGTGATTGTTGAAATATAATTGTATAGGCTAACATTTAGCAATACAGCCACACCCAGTATCCCGTTTGCCTCCTTAAATGCTGCTTCTAGATTCAGGAATCTCGTGTTCCGATGAATGAATTGTATCTCTCCTGCGTAACCCACCCCGCCAATTGTGTGTTCACTCCCATTCATAGGTTCTGTACCCCAGTGGAAATACACGGTCTCCAGAACATATCGCTCTTCACCCAAATGACTCGCTGAAAATTCCGCCCTACTCGAAGGATCAAGTTGCAGCTGCAAGCTATCACCTGCATTCTTTAATCGTGTTTCAACATTCATCGGATAATTTAATCTGAAATAAAGAAAGCATTGCTAGCTTATTAGAGCAACCTTTATCATTCATAAATATTTGCTGGAAAACTTTTTGTGTTCATTCATAAAAGTAAGCATTACTTTTGTTGCAACAAACCAATGCTTCTCATTTGGGATTGTCAATGTTGCTTTATCAAGTCATCTACTCTTAAAGTTTACCCTTTCATATCATTTAACCATTCTCTAAATTTTTATATTCAAAAACATTCAAAACTCTTTTTTTTAAAAATATCTAGCACCTGATTTCCGAATTTTCAAGCGTACTGTCAAAAGCTGTAACTGTCGAGAGTATATCAATAGGTGACTGTTTACGGTCTCCGGTTACCTGCAAACATTTTCATTGATTGCATTTGAGAAGTGCTGGATGACACTCAGGTAATAAATAGCAGTGTTTCGGAAAGATCAACTGAACAATAATATTTCGAACATGATCTATCTAATGATGATTTTATTTTGGCATATAAAACTGATTTATAGATTAGAACATTCACCTGCAAGATTTTGCCAAGATTATCGAGCTGAGCAGTTGCACGATTTAGAATTGGTGCCAGATTATCCCGTGCACGAGTTGCCGTTTGCAGTACGGAATTCAGCTGTGGCTTCACGTTGTTCAGTTGGGCTTGCACATTAGCTGTTAATTGGCCCAAAAATGCCATTTTATTATTTCTTCTGAAATTCATTTCCAATTTATATTTGCACTTGTCAGATTAAGCATTTCGCTTCAATCGACAATTTATTGATTATCCAATTAAAAATTTGATCATCTAATTACAATTAAATAAAGCGCATTTGTGACACGAAAACATAGGAAACGTATATGCGTTTATATCACATTCGTAGTGCTTTAAAAACTTCTATTTATCAGTGAAATATGAATTTTGTAAATTAATTTACAAAGGAAACGATAGACGACATTGAGGCAGTACTTGAATTTTATCATCCTGTCAACTTCTTGTCAATGAGAAGAATGTCGTAATAAATAGAGAAAATGGGATTGAGCAGAGCAAAGCTTCTTCAATAAGAATAAAAAAGCAGATAACCGAATATTTCCCTAATTCTCCTCCTTAAAGAGAAGTAGTTGATGATGGTTTTTGAAAATTTATTTTGCTGTCAACAGGAAATGATGTCGTCTTTTCAGCAATACACTTATAACATCGATTTTTCCATTCATTGTTCAATCAATCCACTAATCAAATCGCTAATGAATCCAATTACCTGACCTCAGCTCATTAATTTCCAGTGTAAAAATACTCATAAAAGTTTAATCGCTTATCTGGACTGTTTTCCTCTTTCATGTCATCCGATGCTGATGATGATGATGATGAGTACTGGCTGTTTCTAAATGCAACCTTCCAAGTAATTAGTGTAACAGTAGTTTGATGTTATTCTTGTGATGCGATATATGACAATGAGTAATTCTTACTTTCCATTATTTTAAAATCATTATCCTTGTATAAATAATAGAAGCATAGGACGAAACTTAACCTTGCTAATGCCACGGAACTATCTGATCTCTTTTGAAATGTGTCATCATTTTAAATCATCAACCTTGCATGTTAAATGTAATGTTATCAAATGATATGTGCATGAGAATATTTTCATTAAGATGTCAGAAAATTTTGCATGAATGATAAGAAAGTTGGATATAGTAGCAAAGATTTCTTAAAGTGTAAGAATTGTTTCAGACTTAAAAGAAAAGCGTGAAAAAAAAGAAAGATTGGGGACAATCAGAGAGACAGTAAAGTAGTTTTGAATTTTCCACACTTTTCTAATCCTTATTCCTATCACGAAAGTTACTTAGAGTATTTGACCTTATTTACCCATCTTTCACTGCGGAAATTCTCAAACCTCATAAGTAGTTCCGAAAAAATTTGTAGCAATAAATGGTGGCATGTTGAAAGGAATGAATCAGCATATGTTCCCTTGTAAAGAGTGAATTTGTTCAAAAGTAATTTTAAAAGAAAAAAATGAGGAAAATATGTTATTAAGAAGAAATGAAATAGCTGATAAGCAATTGTGTATATTTGTTGTAGCAATTTGTCATTTTCGTCAGGAAAATGGTTGAAAAGAGAAGCTGTAAAATAATTTGTGGGACAAATTAGAATGTCTTCCGTCATTTGGCCGTTCCAAAAAAAAGCTGAAATAGTTTGGTAAGTGGAAAGAAATGATGTTATTTGCAAGCTTATTTTGTCTTCTAAATTTCTTACTAACATGAAATGAAACAAAAAAAAAAAGGAAATTGAAATATGTGCTTAGGCTTGAAAAAATATTGCCTAAATCTTGGCTTTTTTTTTAAATATACCAAGAGTTAGGAGTTTATCATATATTGGCAAGGAATTAAACTGAATTTCTTGCAAGCCTTTTTGACTTTCAAGTAATCATTAAGTGATAGGGAATGGTATAATACCATGGAAATGGAATGAATTTAAAGTCAACGAATCAGAATTCCTTTCTCGGAACTGATTTAGTTATTGTGAGAGAATGGAAACTGTTTGTGAAAGATGGTAGACAATCGCATGATCGCAAAAATTATTTACAACCTTCTCGAGGGCAAAATATATTTACCTGAGAAGTTCAATCCTGTAATATTGGTTGATTTTTGCGCTCATAATTTCGAGTAAATTTTTCCACAACATTAATGGGAAACAAACTTACTGCAACATTAGTAGTTGACATGCTGATGAAAGAAAAAAAAACCAGAAGTGTGCTGTCTCGGGAATGTCCATTTCGGGAATAACTCTTACTCTGACTTGACTATGACTTAAAATGATTCATTTGTTTGTTTGTATTGATATATAACCTGCCAGGCGGAGTTTATACTCTCTCATCTGCTCATATACGCTGCTTATTGATGAATGGAAGTAATCTTTGAAGCATTGTGTAGTTTAGTTCGTACTTGGCTTAAATGAAAGTTTTCCTTGTAGAGAGATAGTCGGAAGTAGTTGCTTGCAGTTTGGATAAAAAAAAGGGGAACGAATTGAATTACATTTATTGCAATGACTCCTCTTTCTCTCTTTCTCCTTCTCTCTTCCTCTTTCTCTCCCTCCATTCATTCCCCTTCTCCAATTTGTCACCTCTCATATGGCGGTGACGGTGCATTATGGATTTTCGATAATAACGGCAGGATGCCCCTACTAAAATTTAAGATTTCCTTTGAATGCTTTTTACATTTACTTAAAAAATGTCGTCGTATGGGATCATTTTGCTGGGAATGATGTAATTGTCGCAGGTTAGGTCTTTGTGAACTCAGGCCATTAATCATTTCTTTTCCCTGAACCATTCATGAAAGTTTAATTGATCAGGAAATGAAATTATTTCCGAAATGGTAGAAGAACAAGGTAATGGCTTGTTTTTATCCCAACTGTTACCTGTTTGAATTGCAATTGAATGGATGCGAGTGAAGGTGGAAAAGAGGAAGCAGGAATTCGCGACGGATAAAAGAAAAGCGGGAAAGAGCAATCATTTTAATATCAAAGGAAAGAATAAGTTGTATTTTTTCTGCGGATAGCTAACGACATCAGGCTTTGTTATTATCTTTGGCCAGTACCATTCATCTTTCTATCTCTTCATCTTTCTCAAGTCCAGCCTCTTTCAAAAGCATACAACAATTAAGAGCCAAGCTGTATATACCACTGATGACATGGCACATGACGTTAGGCAATCAACGTGGAATAAAGTCCTGAAATCATCAAGCCTTTTTGCTTGGTTTCTTACTTCACTAATTCACTAATTAAGTCATTATTCATAAAACCTGAAAAGAAACAGAAAATAAAAAACAGGGGAAGGAAGGAAATTATTGAAAGTTAAATTTCGAATAAAGTTGTTAAAAATTTCAATCTGAAATTCCCACAGATGACAATTAATAAAAGCTCACATCCTTCTTCCCTCTTTTTTTTCCTACTATTTCGCTTTTTCTTCCCTATTTTTGACCTCCTTTAATCAATGATTACTTTTAATTCCCTCTAATTAAGGTAGAAATTAGAACGACTGGATTTCAAAACTTTCTTTTCCAAAAGATATTCACCGACCGTGAAAAAGAAAGTCGCAAACCTCAAAAAACAAAAGACATTTTTGAAAGGACGATGGATTCCCGAAAGAAATAATCATTATCATATAATCAGCTTGAAGTTTCATAATTTTTGTGGAAAATTTTATCAGTTGAAAGATGCCGCCACTCTCGCATTACAATGACACATTAACGCTTTAATATCTGTACTATATATATATATATATATATATATCTGAAAGTAAATATCTGAAACTAAATTATGTCATCTATATAGCAAACAATCAATTATCAAACCATAGAGAAGCAATTTTGATAGTCTCATATTATGCGTTTCATTCCAATAAACACACGTAACTATTTCAATAAGTGTATACTTTTGATAGCCAAGCAAACAGCTGTAATGTGAGAAACATAACGTGAGAAACGTGAAGTGAAGGATGTAACGTGAAAAAAAACAGCCAACAATTGTCTGTAGTAATGAAAGAACGAATGATATGAGAAGACTAACATAAAGTTACCTGTCGAAGAGATTTCTTTAGGATATGAAACTTACTCTTACAATGTAAGAGTACCTTAAAAGAATGAGATTGGCAAAACTTCAACTGAAATTAATCAGTTATCATCACTCGCATCTCATTATCAGGTCTACATTGCTTGGCTAAGTTGCATTTATAATTTATATTTGAGTGTACTAACCACAACCCAGAAAACTTCTTGGCTGACCCTGGCTATCTCATTTTGCATTCCAGCAAACTACAAAAAAAAGCAAAGATTTGAAATATGGAATCCCAGAATAGATATCATTCAGAATTTGAAAAGAAGAAAAGAGAAATGAATGGGAATATCCATTTATCATTTTTTTTTTGAAATGCGAAATGGACTTTGAAAAAGGAACAAAACAACAATATTGGTTAAAAAGGCCGAAAATTATGGCCAAGAAAACGACAAAAATGATGTTTTTCAGATTTTCTTGTTAAAAAAATTACTCAAAATATGTTTTTCAAAAAATCCTGCTTTTTTATTGAATAATTTATTGACAATGCTTGACAAAAGCGACTTCCTTTCGGGCATGTTTTGAATATTACACTAAGGATAAGGAAAGGGACGCATTAGTAAATAAATTGTATGAACTTTTAAATGTCCGAGAAGTAAGTTCGTTGAGTCTACCATCTTTTGAAAATATGCAAATCATTTAAGAGTTTTTAAACCTATTTTTCCCCGAACTTCCAGAAAAAGACAACCGCAGAAAAGTTTCATTTTATTAAAAGTCGCAGAAAAGTTTTACTTTATCAAAAGAAATTTAATAATGTATTAAATTTCTCAAAAGCTTGTTTTCATATCAGAGAAACAGAATGATAAGGTAGTCAGAATACCGTGAAGTATGAAGTTTGATTAATTACTTCTCCAATTTATTTAAGTTTTGAACGATTCCTCTGAATGTGATTGTCAGTAATACGATGTAAATGTAATAAGTTTTGAGGGAAAGCATATGATAAATTATAAGTGCAAACTATGAGAGCTTCCAATCATTTCGAAATTTTTTATGCCAAATCATAAATTTATCACATTTTCATGAGCTTGTAAGACTTCCGTTATTTCAGAAGGTTTCAGAAGGTTCACTCAATCAGCTTTTCAGAAGATTTACTTTTCATGTTTCAAACAAACTGTCATTCAACTTCCAATCTGTCCTTTTTTTTTCACTACAAAAATGAAATGAGGGAATGGACGAAAAATCAAATTCAAATCGTAACGAAGAAAAGTTGGCATTTAATTATTTGTTGCAACTTTTTACTATTTCCTTTATGCCAAAAATTTTGAAAATATCCCGCATCACATTTCATTAGCTATTTCTTGCAATTAGCATTTTTTTTTTACAACGATTCTTCTGAAAAAAAATCGATAAAAGAAGAAATGAACAGTCGGTAAAGTTATTAAATAATAATTACAGTTTAATTAACTAAAAAAGAAATCATTATCACAGCTGCATACTGATCTTGGTTTAACATTTATCTGATCATTAAACAGCTGACAGAGTAACAACCAATTGTTTAAGCTTGAAATTATTCGGAATAATTATTTAGGGTTTGACATAGCATGAAGTTATGTAAAGTAAACATTTTTATAAGAAGCGTTTCATGGGCTTCACTGAAACATCTCTTGCCAAATATTCTTTTGGAAGAGTCTACTTCGAAAATAAGTGTTTGGAAGACGGCCTTATGGCTCTGTAGATTGATACGGTACAAATGAACAATTTTAAAATTTACTATTTTCATTTGTCATAAATTGATCGCCGAATAGACGCCTGAAATATTAATGACATGATGTACTTTACCGAAAAATATTTTTGATCGTATCCAGAAGCGATGAAATTTGAATTCTCAATCGAATCCCGATTTATTTTTCTTATACCACTTTATTTCTCATAAAAATACATTGAAGAGTGCAGAGTTAAGTTTTATTATAACATTGTCATTCTAAATGTATAACATCAATATTAATATCATTCTCAATAAATGTCAAATAAAATTAAAGCTACATTTTCCAAAATCTGAAGTCAAACTGTTTGTTGTCTGAACAACAACTTGGGTTCTTTTTACGAAAATACTGCAAAAAATAAACAATTATCGAAACGTCATATCTAAATTTGTAAAATTGTGGAATTGAAGTTCTTCCGCAAAAATATTTCAAATCCGACTAACAATGAACAGTATACGTTGATGACGCAATAAAACATTTCTCAAACCCAGGTATTTCTCAAGAAAATCGATAGAGAAAAGTTCGTGTTGCTCTGCTTTAAGATTAGCTATGATCATCTTTCATAATAGTTTTCAAGGTCCATCTTTGGATGGGAAGCGAGTAATTGTAACAGTGACAAATGGACAAATAGAATTCGTATATTATATATATATATATATATATATATATATATATATATATATAT
>NW_018108274.1:195903-213895 GCF_000183805.2 Loa loa
TATATATATATATATATATATATATATATATATATATATATATATATATATATAATTTGTATATTATATATATATATATACATATGCGTATAATGGAAGAGATTAAGCCTCAGAAAGATTCTATGAAGAACTGACAACTGTATTATGAATTATGAACTGTATTATGAATATTTGCGCTAAATATCCAAAGAATGAAGATTAAAGCAGGTGAAGTCACCAAGTAGAATTATTCAGCACCGCACACATGAAGAAAAACATTCTGGAATAAGCGTCGTGATTTTTCCGAATGAAATAACGGATAAAACAATTCAGTCACAATTTTCTATCAAAATGAATCATATCTGTTCTTTTTATCATCAATTGTTTACTTTTAGATCTCAAAATATCTTTTTCAATCCAAAGATGACACATGTCGGAAAAACTCCGAAATTCATAATGCAAATTTTCTGCCGGATTATGGAAATTAAAGCTACATTCAAACAAAATTTCCACAATATCCAACAAACGGGGTGATAAAATCTTGTAAAACTAAAGTAATGAAGTGGATATAAGCTAACAATGGACAGCGTAAAACAAAAACGTCTCAGTACCTACACAATGGACAATGCCAAAGGGTAGCTATACCTCCATAATAGCCCCGATGGAGCTTACAAAGCTCCTCCCTAATCCTTATATATATATATATATATGGAAAAATCCCGAGCTATACAGTTGAGTTCAGTTTTTATAATCAAACAGACGATACATCCTCTTCGCCTATCCTCCGCGTATAAACCACAAACGACGATATCTTCGCCTATCCGTACCATTGGACAACAAACTACGATATTCTTCTATTCACTAAATACAGTTTCCGTAACATATTCCCAACTCAACGACCTATCAACTAACCAACAGTCAAATTATTGTCCAAGGCAACGACAAGGAGTTTGTTAATTGATCATATTACTTGCTTTTTGTATAACTCATTTGTCATTGCTTACCAATTCATCGTGTTATATACATACATATCTTATACCCTTTTTTGTTGTTAACTAGTAAGATTGTACTAGTAATATTGTACAACAATATAACCTCCCGAATAAATCTGTATCGCCGAGGAACGAGTTCAACAAAGAAAAGAAAAACAATTTCCCAACAACACATGGGGTCATCGAGAAAATCCTTCCCATCCCATTTCAACGTTAATTCAAACTTCAAAATCGGAAATGCCTAGAAGATCAGTCTTTCAAAAAAGAAAAAAAAGAGTGGTTAGTCTTCTAAAGGGCACACAAAAGTTATTACAGTTTTAGCTGTAAAATCTGATTTCAAAAGCATTTTGAAATCAGATAAAATATTTCCTGAATTCACAGTGATACATTTAATCATTTCCGTAATGCTATCATACAGTTTTATCACAGATAATCACGGACATCAATATAATATTCTCACAGTTCAATGTAGTTTCAGAAGAAAGGAATTAAAATGAGTCGGATAAATGGACAATAAGTGTCCGATTCCAGGTAACTTCACTCCTTTCATTATATAAAGATTAAAAGTATCATTCATTTATAAGTCTGAACTCACAATTAAGTTCCAAATCAGTGATATTGGAGGAAGCTTTTGAAACATTAAGGAAGGTGGTATATTGGTTTGTCCAAACATGGAATAACAGGTCTACCATTTATGCTCCAATAAAATGATTGATGTCAAATATTGATCGATGACATCTTGAAAACAGTATAGATTCAAATCATTTCTCCTACTGGAAGGGAGAAGAAAAGGAATTAGGATGAGTCACAGTGGAGAGATGAGACAGAAAGTGACATTATGAACTTTCTACGACAATTAACTTCTAGGCTTTTGACATGAAGTGTTTTCTGGCTAGTTCCTTTATATCCTAATATTAAAATCGGTGGAAATTAGTCCTGAAATATAATGTCATCCTGGAGTTAACTAACAGTATGCACTGACTTCAGATGTCATCATATATATGTGTCGTTTGACAGGCACAAATACTATTTAGTTATCCTCCCTGTTCAACTCACTTTTACACAAATAACAAACGGGAGAGGATATAATGTCAGCATAAGTTGACAGTTTTCCCAGACTATGTATGTCATTTTTATTGTTTCAAATACTGGATACAACTAATTACAATGTCACTATGCGCCTTAGGTGACAATTTTACTTCTGTGCTCCTTATGAAAGACATTTTCATTTGTATCAATTTACTTCCGCAAAAATATTTGATTGTATTTAAGATACTGGATGACTTCATGACTTACTCTAATATGCTGTATATCTGAATATTTGAGGTATGGCACCAGATGCGGAACGAAACACGACATTGTTGTGACATATATATTTCTCGCAAACCAGTATTGAAATTTAGATTTCGATGGGTGTAGCACGAGGATTATTCCAAACTGTTTCGTTTCACGAGTGTGACTTGAAATCATAACTCCAAATTTAAATTACAGAATGGATTTTATACTTTGTGCTCTCATACATTTACTTAGGGTCACACTTTTTATTTGATTGGTCGTATCTCTTCTATGACACTTTGCTGTTAGATATAATTGCCAACTAGAGCTCCGATCCAGACAAGGACTAATCGGACAGTAAGTATAGTCCGTTGTCTGTACTGGACTAAGTGTCAATTTTGCTAAGGAGATTGACAAATTCAACACTCTATCTTACCCGTTCATTAGATTGCATTTGAATGAATGAATAAGAGGCGTCGCATTACCACTTGTAAATGAACTGATATGGTATGGCAATTATTTGTCTTATCATTGAGCGGATGTGTGGATGTGCTGCATTACTTAAGGTAACTTTATGTATAAAAGCGTAGCAGAAATATAGAGATATTTATCAGTTATAACAATACAATGTTAAAATCGAAGGAAACGTGGAAAAGTAATAGAAACAATAGGTTGCTCACCGGTATGTAAAACCAACATGATATATGCCATGGAGTTGTTTCATATACATTTCGAGGAAAACTCAACAAATTTAACATGTTTTGTCTAAATTTGCAATGAAAATATTTACTGGACTTGTTATAGCTCCCTATTAGAATTAATTTGGAACTTTCAAATGAATGTAAACTGAAAGCAAATTCCGTGAATGAAAATACTATTAAAAGCTATGATAAGAATTAAAACAAAAGTTAATTTCTGTCAAACAATCTCCGGCACAGAATTACAGAACAGATTTTTGCCAAACATAAAAAGCTCATAAAGCAATGCGCAGCAATGGAAATGATGTAAAAAATTACTCGTCGTTTCCGCCTTTCTTCATGGAAATCATTTTTCTCTTATCCTCTCTCTCCTATAATTCATTCATAACATATCGTTCTCACAAATTTCACTTTAGAAAGGCAGCAAATGAAACAATATAAAACAACGATGAAAGAAAAATAAGGCGCAACAGAGCACGAAGATTACATTTATACGTTGCAGTAGTACCGATGGTACCGGCATATGAAACTGACTTGTTCGGTTCAGATTCGAGTAGTAATCCTGGAAACCTGCACCGCCATCCCTTTTCCCATTCTTACGCACTCTACAGATGAAGGCAATCCTAGGATTGCTATGACAGTAGATTAGTTTTCGCTTTTATCCAGGAAGTAATTAAATTCCATGAGGGAATCTACGAGAATTTCTCTTGTTTTGAGCTTTATCAAATTAATAATATTTGAATTTAAAAAAAAAAAAAACAAGACGGAAATACAGGTCATTCCTTGTAGCAAAAAGCTTCAAGATGAGTTGATGTTCAGTTTCACATAATAGCAAAGAGAAGATATGAAAATAACGGTAAAACAAGCACCCATGTAGCTTTTGAAATTCTGATACAACGAGTATAATTCATGTACGGTTGAAATAGTCATATGTGTACATATAATACGGTAAAGATGATAGGAATAGTGGAAGATAAAGATAAAATATCCAGTAAAACTAATCATAATTAATCATCACAAATTTCACCCACAACAATATAAATATTACAAACATCGATGGTCGAAGGAGTGTCCAAGAAAATCCAAGAATTTTTAGAATCTCAGACCTCTAAAAATCCTGGAAAAACAGAAACTTTTCTGTTTGGAGTTTTTAAGCACAAGATGATGGAAATTTCTATAAAATAGAAGAAAAGTCATTTTTAGGAAATTTCCAAGAAACCTCAAGGAAAGGGAAAACTTTGAAGTAAGGAACAAATGACAAGTAATATTGACAGCATTTAAACTTCGACCATTGATATATATTAAAACTTGAATTTGAAGTTTAGATTAAGAACATCTGTTAATATAAACTAGTCAATGATAAAAAAGGGATGGAAGCGCTGCTGATAAAATAATTTCAAAACTTTTTCCCAATTCGTTTTCAGGTTGTTCTTCCCATTTCCTCTATGAAGAAATTCGTTTTCAGGTTGTTCTTCCCATTTCCTCTATGAAGAAATTCGTTTTCAGGTTGTTCTTCCCATTTCCTCTATGAAGAATAGCTGTCAATCGACTGCATGAAATCGAAAGAGTTTTTCCTTATTTCCAAGACGGATGGAGGTCACAAGGAATAACTTTTATGAATCATAAAAGCTCCAAGCGGTCAACAACTGACTAAAAGCTATTCGAATTTGTAAAGAGACAGGATAAACAAAACAGATAAGCTATAAACACTGACATGAAGCTGAGCCAAAAAATCGCACGAAAATTAGCAACTCTCTCTCTCGAAAAAAAAAGTGCGGGCGACAGCGAATAAGTAGCAAAACACCGTGGATTCCATATAAACTGATTGGAATTTGCGACCTCCATTTTGTCTGCCAGCCCGATCATATGCTCAAATGGAGATCAACCGTAGAATACGATCAATTTCCAGGTAAAAAAAATACAAGGAAGAAGCGCTATATCTTTGAATTCATTGATTCCTTTTTTTTTTTACATACTGCATATTCTTCGGCGATATTTTTGGCACAAACACAATAATTAAAGCCAAGCTGGGGTATGTGTGAACTGCCTTGCCGACACTATTTGGTAAATGACAATCCCTTCATTGATGTGCGCTTCCTAAATTTTAAAAAAAAGTAAAATTTTATCGGTGCAAAAAAAAATTGCAGATGGATTAAATGAAAAGGTTTCATTAACCATTACCCCAACTCAAGAGTTCGTAGTACTAGCCACGTCTGGCATGCAGTCACATCAGTTATAGGCGAGGCAGCCACTAAATGACCACAGAATTGTCATGATTCTAGCATCCAATGTGCTACAGAAAAACAGACAAAAAAGAAACATTGTTCAACACACCTTCTGAAAACCAAAATCTACTATTTCTAACAGTAAAATATAATAATATTGATTTTTCATGGAAAAACTTGAGGTTATGTGCTTGGCGATGGAAAAATTTTCTGACAGTTGAAAGACAAATTTGTCAGCAGTGCTTGTAATAAGCCGAGGTTCCTCGAATATTTGTGATCGGTATTTTTCGACTCAGGCGATCAGGTTAAAAGCGTGTACAATCCAAAAACAGCAGTACAAGCTTTATCATACTCAATGCGTCCTCAAGATCTTTTCAGAACCGAAATTTTAAAGTTGGGATTTCTAAACATTTTCCAGTGGAAAGTTTCACCCTTTCTTATCCTAAGTCTTGCCATGGAAAAATGTTTAATGCAATAGCAGGAAGAAATTCCAGTGATCTTAATGGGCCTTGCAAAAACCAAAGTGAGGGTGTATTAAAGGGAGGGCTTTTTAAAGGTTTTGTGCCAAAAATATGCAAAAAAAGATTCAGTATTTACAGTGCAATTCCATCCCCAAAACTTAAACAGTGAGAAAGAAAACTAAATTTTTTGGTTCCTTAAACAGCTTAATTGAGATCATTTCCAGCAGCAACGAAAGCAATGCAAATAATTTTGTAGTGGTAATAGAAAAAAAATGACGAACATTGCCGCTATGGTCGGAAATTAAATTTCTATTAAATTTATTACCAGATTTCAAATACTATAAAAATTTTTTTCTGTTAATTAGAGCAAAAAAAGATGGAAGAAAAATTTTCAATACTTTGGGTCCATCATAACATTGCACCACCACAAACCTCCTTAACTCAGCACACCGTGAAACTACACCGAAGTAATTTATCATCGAGAATAACTATCATTTGCAAGCTTCAGGTGATGAATGGATTAAAATCTTTCCCTTCTCTTAGCATCCATTTAGGATTCAGGGATTTCCTGAATGATTCAAATACACTTTAGTACCGTAATTTGCTAAGCAAAACTCATCCTCAGTCGTTAAGTCAGTGGTGGTTGAAATGCTGATAGATGAATTGAAAAATGTTAAAGATGCAATATAATAGTAATAAGCCTACTGTAGATTACAACAACCGCACTTTTTTTTTTCGATGCGCACACACTCCACTTGTCGAGCTTTTGGCAAATCAGCCATACCATCTTCCATACCAACTCGATCATTGCTATTCAACAGTGGTGCTGTGCCCGTCACCTGAGCTTCCATTCCTTTATCCGGTACTAATGATGATGGTGAAATGCCTGAATCTAAGATATTCTTCAGTGTGTGTGTACATACAAGTACGATTACGATTAAATAACAAAAGTATACAGTCTTGATAAATTCTTTAAAGTAATCATTAGAAATCCATCGGTATTTGTTAAACATATCTACGTGCTACCCTTTTTTAACAATGGTCTTTTTGTTGACTACTTTACTGTCAACCTATAAGGCAAAAGCTCTCCTGTCCTAGAAATCAGTTTCGAAATTTGTCATTTTTTGTTATTAAACAGCAACTGATAATGCTTACTGCAATCAAAAAACCCTAAAATCTTAAATTTTCTAAAACTGTATGAGAAGATAATCGAAAAAAAGAAAATTTAGTAAAACATACCGTTTAAATATGCCTGATTAGCGATGGGTGTTGTATTCGGTGAACCTGGTAGCGACGGTGGATAAGGTTTTCTTTTATATGCTTCCACGATAGGATCAACTTCATGAAACAGAGATTCTTCTGGACGAAACGGATTATCAGTTAATTCATTTTCTACCCTTCTGAAAATGACCCGTTATGTTTAATTCACTTAGGGATTTCGAATAGCAAGAAGTCTCTTTCATTGTAAGGAACGTTATCGAGAGTGACATAGAATGATTTATATAATGCCCATTGATGTACAGTGATCTGTAATTCAGGAAGTATTGATACGCAACGTATAAACGATCGTCTCACAGTACTGATACGTAACGTATAAACGAGTTCTCTCACAGTAAAGTCCCAAAGAACCAGCTCTGTCGCGCCTTACGTAAATGAAGATAGAATTAAACTAACTTAATAAGCGCTGGGAGAGGAGGACTACTAACTGCAGCTGCATTTTGAGCATCTTCAATTTGTGCTGGTGGCATTATCGTTGTCGGCATTTCCGATTCCTCCGCAACAACCGTTATCCGACTAGGCGGTGCGTCTGGACTGAAACATGAACAAACTTTGAAATTTCATAAAACATAAACATAAAAACATGGAAAAAGGAACAGTTCTCTTTCCATGTTAACAACGATGGCCACTTCCAATGATCATTAAACTCTTATTCCATTTAAAGATACGAATAAACCTTGACTACAGCAAATGTCGCTAGTCATATTCATACAAACCCTATTGTATCGACATCTGACCAACTTAATATCTTTCATTAAAACTTAGTCATTATTAGCCAGCTTTCTTCGAAATAACTACCAAATTACATCATGGTATATATTACCGTATTGTCGCTATGTTCTCACTGATATATCTTTTCCATATTAAAAGATTGAAACAACAGAAAGCATGTCAGATGGGATAATATTAAAAAAACAGCAGAAATAGAAGCTATCTTTCGAATATAAAATACGTAATGCTGGGAAGAAGAAGATCACGAATAGTGACATTTCACAGTAACTTCATACCAGATAATCTTCGTACAATAATTAAAATTTCAAAATTTCGATTTCAAAATTTAAATTCAAAATTTCCAAATACGAAGGTGGAGGATGAGCGAGTAGTCGTCCTGCAATAAACATTACGTGATAAATTTATGACACATTCATGTAACCATCAAGCCACACACATACAAACATACGTACATGCATACATACATCTATACATACACACATACATGCACACACCACATACACACACGTACCTACATTCACACACATACAGACACACACACATACATAGATCCAGGGACATAGAATAATTTAAGTGACAATCTATAGAGAGAGAGAGAGACTTAATAGCTGAGCAAAGAAGCTAAACGATGCGTGGAAATGGAAATAAATAAGAAAAGTGAACGAAGCTAGGACAGGAAATACAAGTGAGGAGATATTGGGAGGATATGAATGATCAGAAATGTGATGAAATCAATTCAACTGATTGCAACATACTTTGACATTAAGGATAGTATCCAAACTGCTTGTGAGATTAATTTCAGCTCAGATCCCAGATATTTAACTTTTATAGAGAGACCTAGGTCTCTAGGCTTGAATGGCGCAATGGGGACATATCCAAAGCTTTGGAAGTAGGCCTTGATGAACACAATGCTTTGAGACTATGAAGAACAAGTGATGAATTTAACTGGTCTCACACACACATACACCCACATATATAGATGCATAGATGTGCACACAGGCGCAGAGGGTAGTGCGCAACATTAAGCTGAGGTACTATGGCTTCACTGAGATGTAAATTTGCATGGTAGAGAGGAAAGGATTATCCGTTCATAAAATGATTACTTTCACTGTCAATACTAGACCTAAAGCGGGATGATATTAACCAAAGCCTAGTAAGCCTGTTCCAGAACATTTGCGTATCTTGCGCGGTTTGAGAAATATGAAAAATGCCATAATAAGAAGCTAAAATGAAGGAATTAATTCGCAAACGGTTCTTAACCGTCCTTCTTTCCCTTCCACTCCAAAAGAATAGCCTGTAGGAACAAGTGTTCCCATTCCTGCAAAATAATTTCATTCATCAGTCTGTCCATCCAATTTACCCTTTGCCCTTATAATATTTTCTCTGAAATAAAACAAGCCTATAAGAGTTTCTGAGTGCAATCAAAATTACGCATAGATGTAAAACATTTTGTATGACATCAAATACATCCCAGTTTATATTTTCTTGCCTTTTCTTAATGATGGAAAAGTTGAAATAATTTATTTTTACAAGTCATTTGCGCTTGAAATTGGTTAATAAATTACAAAGTTTCATTTTTCATCCATTCCCTTTTGCTTTACATTTTTTACTTTGCGCTGAAAAGCTGAGTATCAAATGTAGTAACATCTGCGCATTCATATCTCTTCCTATCCTACTCCGATCATTGTTTCCCGTTATTTATCCCATAATATTTATTTACCCTTTAATTAATACATCTGCGCTGCTATAGCAGTTGGTAGCGAAATAAAGATTTATGTGATTATCTTCCTTCTTTTTAATAAGAAAACATCTTCAAGGTATTCTCACTTCATTAATTAACTTACTTTTAGATAATCTCAAAGCAGCGCTAATTGTTGTCAATATCTGGGCTGTTTGAAGATTTTCTGGGAAAAGTGAAATAATTTTTATCAGTTAGTTCATTTACTTAATTACTATTCATCGTATAAATACCCATTAGAGGGAAGAAACGAAAGTGAAATTAGCATATCATTAATCACTTGTAACAAATGTACACGAAAATTTGTTTATTTCAAACAGATGAATGACAAGTTTGAAATTCTATTTCATTTCCAAGCAATTAGCCAAGGAATCTAACATCATTTGGAAGGGAAATTGGTGCAAAACAATCAAAGAGAAAGAAAATGCGGCAAAATGAAAGAAACAAAAACGAAAAAAGTAAATAAACAAATTATCAGAACAAATAAACAAATATTTTGGAAAAGACTTAGGTATTTAACGAAAGAACTGAAGGAGTGTACATTTTGAGTGGGAGGAGAAATGCAAAGTGAGATTGAGAATAAGATGAAGAGAAGAGGGTTGTTGTCATTGTTACAGAATTTGGTGACAAAGAGATGCATGCATCGGCATTAGGGTCTAAGTTATTTGGCACAAAGCTGGCCAAGACCAAAGAAATGGAAGAGGAGATGAAAGAAATGGACGAGTAATTAAGGATGAAGAAGATGTGAGAGGGAAAAAAGAATGGGAAAAAATAAATTTTCGAAAAGTGAAGACATCTTGTGGCTTACATTCAATTTGGTACGGGAAGAAAAGAATGTTTAAGTTTGAAATGGATGGAAGGATGGATTGGTTAGTGTAGAAGAGAGGAAAATTTGATAATAGTTTGTTTAGTTGTACATGGAAGAGTAGAGAGAGAGAGAGATGGTTGCTGTACTGTGCAGGTAGATTGATGATAGCAAACAATTTCCTGAAGGAAGAATGAAAAGATGAAGCCAGGCCAAGAG
Organism: Loa loa; assembly: GCF_000183805.2. Lineage (NCBI taxonomy): Eukaryota > Metazoa > Nematoda > Chromadorea > Rhabditida > Onchocercidae > Loa > Loa loa. The sequence continues at coordinate 206,306 of NW_018108274.1, forward strand.
AAGAAGAATGGGCTCAGTTAGCAGGATAGGAGCAAGGAGCAGCTGTTCCACACATTCAATGACTTATAAAGCAGACGGGTGGACGATCAGAGCGGACAGACTGAACTCTGTGCATTGAGATTTGTTGTAATATGTTGCATTCATAGGCTCATTTACTTCTTTTCTCCTCAAATCAAAGCTATATTGATTGATTTATCAGAAAGGTGATATTTTTGCATATGAAGCAAGTGGATGTCAAAATGTACAAGTTAATGATGTGAAATTTGATAAGGCATATCCAATCGAGACTTAATGATAAAGCGTTAACCTTATTATAGCTCATTTGATTCGATATCTTGAAAAGATGCGCAGATAAAACTTACTGATTATTTTTCGAAGTAAATTTCTGAATGGACTGCATCTATTCATTGAAATAAGATCGATCGGACAGAATAAGATATTAAGTTTAAAAATTGGATATACCTTATTAGGTTTAAAGAAAACTGTGTGAGCGAAGATTTTTAAAATGCCTTAAACTATGATTATAGCACCTTAATCAAACATTATTTAAAGTATATTAGGCTTATGTTTGTCCCCCTTTTTAATTACTTATTTACATTACTGATTCTTAACAAATTATTATTATAATATGCAGTAAGAAGGAGTGATCGTTCTTTAATAATAGTTTCATGTCATTTGACACTTATATTACAACCATTAGCCAAAATGATTCCAAGATGATTTAAAAGTCAAAAGACTGGATTGTTGAAGTTACTCTCTAACTAGCCTTCTAAAATTCAGCAGTAGTCGAATTGCTAAAATGGGTACGCAGAGATATTATATAAAAGCAACTTAAAAACTCATTTCAAGAATTACTGCAAAAGAAAAGAGCCAAGTTGGCAAGTTGATGAGAGAAAAGGGCCAACCATTAAGGTGATGTAATATTAAGCTATCAAACTGCTTCATTACACTTCAAATTATAATTTAATGATTGACAACTGACGCATTTTCGATTTGTCACCTCCTGCTTCCATTTTATCATTCCAGTACAAATAGCCGTGGTATTTCATTTGAATTATTGGCAAAGATTTGAAATGATGGAATGCAAGATTGTTTTTGGTATCGGAAGAATATCAAGCTTAGAATATTTCATCAGTCAAGATAGAATGAGAATTTTGATGTCTGAAATGTCTGAAAATTCCTCTGGAATTTGACCTCAATACTTTGTAATAATTTGAAGATGACAAAATGAAGGTATATCGTATCTTGGTATCAGTAATCTAATCAGCCAAATGAAACATTTCAATATAGCAAGCAACGTTAGCCTCTTTTAGGACGTCCATATTTAACTGCAACGGATAATATTGAATACGCATGACTAATCAATCCCGATGTCAACAGCTCGTTAGATCTCACAATGGTGACCTCATTTCTAACTCTTTTTAGAATTTGTTCGTGTAGACAGTGCATATAATGATTCCCGAACCAAGCGCAATTAAATCTACATAATCTATCACAATCCGCCTATCCGTCTATCCTCTTATATGATTACATGAATGCGAGCGGATTTGTCCTCTGTATCACTGCATATCTGTATCAATTGCTATACAACTCTTATTTTCCTTTCACTGTGTCAAAAACAAATTTTCCAATGAATCAAAAGAAGCGAAGAGAAGTTGATCTGACCATTCCGCAAACAAACAGCTTAAAAGTTTTTTTCTAAGACTATAAAAGTCCCACTATTCAATCATTTCCGGAAAATCCGACTTTTATTTTGAGAAAATCCGTAATCCTAAGAATATTTCAGTAATACATTTACTTCGAAGTGTGAGATTACCGAGAAAGAATATTATTCGAAATTCTTAAATAAATATTTAGTTTCAATAAATTTTTCAAAACTTCAGAAATTTTTTTAAGCATTTGAAATTGTGATACAAATATGATGGACGATATGATCAAAACAATAACAGTAATTAAAATATTGAGAATCTAGTTATTACATTCAATTAAGTCACTTTGTCAAATTAATCTGACCCATACAATGTCAGTTCATTCCATCTCTTGTCTTCTTTCGAGTTAAACCTTGTTTTATCTATATTTGGCATAGAAAAGACAAGGTTTAACTTATATTTGGTTATATTTAAATTACATTCGAACCTGAGATTAAAGATTAGAAAGTAGGAGAAAAAAACTTAGGACAACTAATTGATCTGTGATCAGATTGAATGCAGTATCCAGCGTTTGAACTCACGTGATATGCAAATATAGTAAAAATGTATAAAAATAAAATGACGAGAATTTTTCACAGACAAGGAAATGGATTAGTAGTAATTTCAGAATAATCGGCATATGTAAAAACATAAATTTCATACAGATGACACAACAACAACTCATCCAAATGTTTTCCTTGTCTTTCTATTCCTTCCCTTGTCTGTCATCTCTTCCTTGTCCCTTCCACTCATTACAATCGAGTTTACAGATTAGGAAATGAATCTAGATAGCGAAAAAGGAGATAGGAAGACGAAAAAGAAAATTCGAATTTCAGAGGACCCCTCTGTCAACCTAAAAAAAGCATAGGATTTAAACAAACGATGTCATAATTCACGATTCAAACAATTCACGCTTGTTAAAATTCATCCGGAAACGGAATCTATAAACAGAAGACGAAAAATCCATTATGCTTTTGGAGCCATCTGCTTGCTAGTAAATCTCAATGGATTTATTGCTTTCGTCAGTTTACATTAATTGAAAGTAGCATTCAAGTTAGCTTGAATCTACTTCTATTAAATGCCTTGTGGAATTAATTGAAATATCCAGAATGAGATATCTGAAATTCATTAAATTCAAACCCATTGGATTAAAAATTTTTTCCTCCCATTAAAAGTTTGTTCCCATGGTATGATATGATATATGATATCTGTTATGATTAGCCATTTTTTCTTTTTTTTTTGTGAAAACTTCATAAAATATAAAATGACTATCAGAGTAATATAAACAATAAATATATGCCAATAGGAATTAAGCCATGTGATTCGTAATTGGAACGAAATTTTCATCTTTAAATTAAGAAACACTTTTTTCAAGGATTAAAAGGAGGAAATTGCGAGACAGAGAGAGAGAGAAAGAAAGATCGCAATAATAGGAAAGTAATGATGATAACTTGAGATGCAAGTAACGATATTGCGCATATTCACCTTTAGAAGGTGAACGTAACCAATCACTTATCATCTTCTTATCTTATCATCGTATCTTTGGTTACAGTTGGGGCAGAGTAACGTGAATATTACGGGATAGAGTGTGGGTTTCCAAAAGTTAAGCATAAGAGAAATGTAGAATGAAATTAGATTTAAGTAAATTTAGATAATCCACTTCGAACAAGTTTGAACAAAAGTGTGGCAACACGCATTTATGCAATTGTCAGTAAGGTAATTCAGTGAACTCCAAGTGGAAAACTGATCAGGTCGCTATATGAAATGATCATATTTGCTGTATTGTTCATCTAATTTTTTGTTGAAATGTTACTTTTATTTCTTCATTCTCTCAAAATTAAAGTATAGTTGTTTGTCATCAGTGATATAATTTAATCTTAATTAAAACATACCAACGAATTAGTTTAAAAAACACATTAATTAAAAAATGCATATAATTACATCATTATACTTACCACTGCTTCATCAGAGCTTTGCGTGATTTGTTTGACGATAGAAGAGTGAGTCTACAGAGCTGAACTACTTGAAGAAGAAATGAGCAAAGCAAAAAAAAGAAAAATAAATGATCGAAATGATCGTTATAAATACGAAGTGCGCCAAATTTATGAGAGGGAAAATAAAGTGAAATAGGATGAAGTTGTTTACGTAGGAGGATATGAAATGGATCGAACCATCTCTCCAATGATGACTGATAGAGAGATGTTATGTGATGTGGAGATGTTTATCAGAAGAGTAAATGAAATGAAATGCAATTACTCTCCTCTTTACCAGCCTAAAACTCTTATCCTTCCTTTTTTCTTTTTTTTTGCACCAATTCCAAAATATATTTGTGGTATTTCATCCGGTTTCAAATTGAATTGCTTCATTGAGAAACTTCTAGACTAAATTATACTATGCATGCATTCATTAAATTAATTATGTAAATTATCACAGTAAGTGCCGCATATCATGATGGACAATGTGGTAAGTGGTAAAATATGAAGTATTGGTTGAATGTTGAATGTTTGTTTGATCAGGTTATTTTCCGGATGATACTCCTGTTTATTAGTATCTATTATTTGAAAAAGAAAAAATGATGAAGTATAATCTTAGTAATTTTAGCGCAAAAAGAAAGAGTGAAAAGAATTAGACGAATCTTCTAATGCTTTCTGGTCACTCTCGTCCACTTATGGAATAGTTTTGAAATTTATCATGAGAAAATATTTATTCGCTTTCAAATAGCCTATACTAATAATAATTTCAAAAAAAGTTTTAATGATATGAAAAATTATGAACTGAGAAGGAAAAACATGAAATAATCAGTAATAATCAATCCGGTCTAAATAGTAAATGATAATGAATCCGGTCGAGTAATTGACATATGGGCAAAAATTTGAAACTTCTTTCTTCGAAGATTAAATATTACTACAATGAATGTAATCTCAAGTACTCTCAAGTTAGATCAGATAACGATCGTTACATCGATAGCATTTCCCAAAGTGGCATTACCAACCATACTATTTGTTGATTTGTTCTTGTCAACTAATCACAATAATGCTTTAGAGAAAGACATCAAAGAAAAGGAAGGATTTGTTTCAATAAACAAAAACCAAATAGAGCCAAAAGGATAATTGAGTCTATGAGATAACAGAAAAACTTTTCACCCATTGTTGCATAAAGTTCAAAAATATCATTCCTTTTTTCATGAACAAGCTTCACTGATTTGAAATATTTGAAGGGTGACAATTAATTATTTGCTTTATTATCTTTTGTGGACATGAAAATAAAAATATAACTTCATTGAAACCAAAAAATAGAGTTTTTTTTCTCAAGTTTTTGGGGAATTGAGAAAAGTATTTGTGATTTTGATTTTATGCTAAATTAAAGATCGGGAAAAAAATTCTTTCCAGCTATATAAATTAGCTTAAAGTGAAGTCCAACTCCCAACTTAAATCTAACTTCTTACCTAACTTATGTTGGAAGTGGTTGAAGCGGAAAAGCAAAACATACACTTCGTGATCATGCCCGTTTTAGAATAGAATATGATGAAATGATGGAAAGTGAATGAGTCGTACAGCAAAATGTCGTACAGCTCCAATAAAACATGCTTACCCTAATAGAGACCGACCGGTTTTTCCCTTAGATCGGTTTGCATCACGGTGCACTTACCTTTCATTTACATTTGAGGTGAGAATAACACATTAACCTTCCATATTTATATATTTCCGTTGAATGAATAGTCTTAAGTTATCCATAGACTTTGCAGTCGAATTAATGCTGAATGCCAAAACAATTATTCTATTTTCCATTATATTATAATTTTAAAACTGACCAATTCGAAGCTAAATTAATGGCCTTATCGGTTGTCAATTATTCTGCCACAATGTGTATGGCCTGATTCTGTAATGTTAAGAGGAGCGCGAGAATTCTGAAGGTATTAATGGGTTGGTCCTTTTGTGGATGGAGCAGTGGAAAGATGTCAACATTGTATTTCATTTTAATCTAAAAAATAACTTTTAGAAATAGGAAAAAAATGAAATGGAAGTTTGAGTATTCCTCACGAGACTATTTGGTAATAACATCGCAGAATGACTGTCAGCATAGTAACAGCGACACGTTCGAAACGTAAATACTTTACACTCCACGTCATAGTATTCCGTTTCAAACTGGTTAGTGCTAACAAAGTGAAGCGTGCGTAAACGTTAATCAACATATTGCTATTTATATAACGGAGATTGATGATGCATAAATGAAGACTCTAACTTTAAAAAATTAATGAAGCTCTGATACGCTTTACGTGATATGATAAAACAGTTCATATCACGCGCTAATGATACTAGCTTCTTAAAAAGTAAATTTATCAATTCTTGGTTCAACAAAATTCAGCGATTAACACTATTCGAAGTGTGGGGATGGCAATATTTTCATATAGTTGAGCATAATTCAGACATTGATGAACGTTGTACACCTAAGATCAGAGATTGCATAACCAAGGAGAGAATTAAACATATTAATTCAATGAGCCTTCTTCGGGAAAAGTAATTAAGTACACCTGGCCAATGCAAGCCTTACTTATACTTTGGATTAAATAATTAGTTAACTAATTTTTTTGAAACAAAAAAAGAATGATTGATGCGAGGTAAATTCTTTGCAATGCTGCAAATTAATTCATTGAACTTTCATGATAAATTTTGGTTTAATAAGAAGTGCAATTTCAGAGAAAGAGAAAAATAGGAATTAACTGACACTGTGAGAAGAAGCTTAAACATTAGCAATAACAAATAAATAAACTAACTCGGTGAAAGGTGATTTGATATGAAATATTTCTGATGAGCTATCAACGGTATCCTTGTCGTAAACAAAAGTTTTCAATCGTTGCTCATCGAATGAAACTCTGAAACTATCAAAAATACTCAAAACTTTGTAATTCTTCAAAAATTCATAATCTATATTTTAATCTAACTCGTAGAATAAATCATCATATTGATTCATTGCAGTAATTATTACCAGAGAAAAAAGAACCTGAATGAATTGAAACAGGTGCCATCCATCATTCAGTATTATGTCAGCAATATGTACAAATAACTTACTATTAAATGCTATTTTATACCCCAAAATGAGATTCTCGGGTTATGCAAATTACTTTGAGATTGATCTCAAATAAATTTGCATATTATTGAACGCTACAGGTAGATGACAGTTCTCGATTTTTATTGAAAACACTGTCCATCATTTCTATCCACTTCATTCAACTTCCTAATTGCTCGATGATTTTTCGAATAAACTCTCTAATTTAAAAGATGGTTGGTCAGACCGCAATCAAATGTTTGAAATGACTGACAAAATTATTGCGGTTAATGTTTCATTGTATTTTCTAATTAGTAACTGCATTTAATTAGCAATACAGTATGATGAAAAATGGCAGTACTTTTTGAGTTTTTTCTTCCCGAAATGACCAAATAGTTTGCGCATGATAGGTAGTCGCCAGCAATATAATCGTTATTTTGATAAAATTTATTGAGAATCAGAATTTGTGGCTAAAAGTTGAAACTTTGGAGTTTGAAAAAGATGTGATTTTTCGCGAAAAAAAAAACGCACTCAATAATTACTTGGAAAGTTTCATATGGAAGAGGAACGAAATGAAAAAGATGGAAGAAATTAAATTAACTGGAATTATTAAAATTGGTAGTATAATGAAAATTATTGATCTGAATTCGAATATATTAATAATATTACTATCGATTCAACTCAAGACTACTTCTGCCTGCTAAGAGTAAGTGGATTAACAGGAAATCGTACTAATGGCATTGCAACTCAAAATTGATCAATATTCCATTTTTAAACACTCAGCATCTTCGAAATATAATAGTTTTATGCAGACACTAAATCTGATACAAAAATGACCAAGAAGTGAGGAATGTTC
>NW_018108275.1:0-11818 GCF_000183805.2 Loa loa
AAAAATATAGAATTTTAGGAATACGACAAAGAATAGAAAAAGAAAAAAAAAAACAAATGCAGGAAACCTCATGATCAATAATTCCAAGTTGGCGTGCTGTCTGTCTTACAGCAGGTTGATCAGTCAAGGCACCACAATGACGACATGTAAAGTCATCAGCGACTGGTAATTCCATTTTTTGAAAATTATTTACAGCATTTAGTCGTAATTAAAGCAATTGCTGATATCCTTGGCAATTTGTTGGATCTATAGATTTAAACAAATTTATAGAGGTTTCCATTTATTTCGCGATAGAATGAGAACTTACACTGGACAGCCCCTGTTCGAAAATATATGTGTTGCCCGCACTTTTCCAACAGCGCTGCAACAGTTATTTCAAATCTGGACTTTACACAATATCAACATAAAAAACTGTCATGTTTCGAAAAAATTCAAGAACATTTCAGAACAAAATCTTTGGGATGAAATGTGTCCAACGTGCTTTTCTCTGATTTTACTGTTTTTTTAAACCTCGGTCTTTCAGTAAGTTCTGGTTCGTCTTTCCTTTTGTAGCAACATTCTATCACTCAGATGACGGTACAATTGTATCTGGACACAATAAAAAAAAAAAATCTCACAACACCAATTTGTCAAACTGATTCTTTTAATTAACCTGATCTCGGCTGTAAACTGCTTCGAGTTATCTTGATTCTCATTTTTGCAATCAATAACAATAGTTTTGTATTTTATACAAAACAAAGATATAAAAATGCACATAATATAACTGAAGTAAATCCAATATATATTTAATACCTTTTTTGCAAAGGAAACAACTTCACCGACACTGTTGAAAAGAAGCAACCTCGCAGCATCTTTCTGTGAAACCTTTTTGAAGGAGCATTCAATACATGAAGCTATCTCATCTCTGTAAATACCCATAAATGAAAGTATTTCACATTTTTTTCGACGTATTTTGTAATGCACTTATGTTTTTTATATCAGAGTCAACATATTAGCGAAAAAGAAATAACAGACCGTACTGTATCCATAGATATACGAATAAATAGGGCATAATATGGACTAGGGATATTTTTCTCTGTAAGAACAACCTGAAATGAAAACCTGGCTCTGCAAAACATTAGGCGACAAGAAAGGTATGACAAAAACTAGAATTATTTGGGTATCCAGTAATGAAAACGACATAACTACAATCTACTAATGTAAGGTAACATGACAACTGATACACAGTAATATGTTGTTACCCTTATAAAGAAAATAACAGCTTACAAGGGAAGTAAAGCACATAACATTTTCTAACCTAACACAAACATTTTGAACACAAAACCGTCATTATTAAAATACCTTATTATAAACACCTTCCATGAGTGACTGTTCCAATTTTACCGGTGTTGTAATGTACGGATTGTTCTGTTGAACATTTTGGTCGATCTGTTCTAACAGCTGCAACAAGAACGGTTGTAAAAACGCATCACTTTCTGCTATATTTGACTGAATGAACTGAGATATTTAGCAAAGATATGATCGGTGCTAACTAAGATAAAAACAAAGAATAATAAAGAATATTGAAAACAAGGAATATTGACCAAACAAAATAACAGGTTTTTTCGGGTTCATAACACGCAAAACAACTATAAAAGAAGTGACGAATGGGCCAAAAATACTAATTGCTTACTTATTTGTGCGATAAATTCGGAACAACACCTGACCGTGAATAAAAAGTTAACATACCATGTGAAACTGTGCATGTTGATTGGTAGTCAAAAAGTACATCAAGTTCAAACCAATCATTAAGAATTTATTCGGTGACTCTTCATTCGATCTGGAAAATAAGCATTTAGTTGGACAAATAAACTAATTTACTGCTGCAGCTAAAAATATGAAAGCTGAGACTTAAGATTTATCTACATTTTCAATAAAAAGTGACCTGTAACAATCGTAAAAATTCATCACAACGCTGATCGCTTCACGAAAAGCTTTAAGATCAGATTGAAGCACCGCATAAAGAGCATCAATTTCGTACACATCTCCTACGAAATAGAATTCTTGTGTTTATACATAAATTCTTCGTTTAAATGATCTAGCCAAAATAGATCATTTCATCTCATGATTTTTCCATCAATCATGCAAAAAATAACTTACGGTGTATGGTATGTAGCGCAGCGCTGCTTAATCCTCTTAATGTCTCTGGATTCTCCATTACTTCCTGAAATACCATAGAATAACTAAGTTATATTCTTCTCATTTTTTCCTTTTGGAAATGCTATTCTGTTATTCAGCAAAGCTAGGTAAACGTGTTGTTCCGGAAACGCACAACGGAACATATAAAAGGTACAATAAGATTCCGTAATTCACTCAATTTTGTCACATGGCAATCACTATTTCTGATGCAACCAGCAGTTAGATGATAATCTGAAAGCTTTATCAAATCAGAGATTTTGAAAAACTTACTATCTGCACTATTTTTCTATTGAAAAAAAAATTAAAATATAATTAAATCAGCAATAATAAGCAGTAATAATATTAAACTCGAAGTGATTACCTTAGCTTGTTTTAGTGCACTACTAACTGCAGTTAGAATCTTCGGTTCCTTATTCCATTCAGCTAATAACTTCTTATGTATCATCTCCATTTCTACAACACCTTTCATTTAAAATTTTTATAAAACACTAGGTTCACCATAGAACGAAAAGGAAGTCAGAAAAAGCTTTCGGGTAAAAATGGATCCTCCTAGGTAATGCAGAACAAACAAATCATTCACAAAGATCGGTAACTACTGTTTCATCAAAACAGTTTATTCACGGTTTATTAATAAATTAAACAATTTATTAATAATTTCACTTCTAAATGAAACAATAGTTTATGTTTAAGGTCTCATTTAAGAGACAACACTATGTCCGTTAATTAATACAATGGTTACAAATAGAAAACAAATAAAAACATAAAAATTCATGACAACGCAAATGCAAATAGATACATAAAATATGAAAAGCTCAAAAAAAAAAAAAAAAAAAAAAAACGACTGCATTTCATTCAAAATAGTTGATTAATCAACTCAAAAATCAACATATATGCATACAAAAAGCCCGAAACCTTAAAGTTTCGGTTTCATCGACCTGGCCAACTGATTGATGGACTCTACCACATCATCCTCACTTATATCTCCAATAATTACCATCGTCCCAGGTTTGATAACCTGCAAATATTCCATAATTAAAACTATCCACAATGACTCCACAATTGATGGATATCGCGCATACAATCACATCATCGAAGATAAAACGACTAACTGTTCCATAACTCAAATGGGGAACTATGATACAAAGAAATAAGTATCACCTGCGGCCAATAAGTTATGGGTCAGGAACACTTCATTATTATTGAAATAGTTGAATGTTTCTGATCCATCGAATATTCCAAAAAAAAAAATTTCTTTGAAACCTAAAATAACGCACCTTTTTTGTTATAATCTGACCTTTGAGAATCTGTTCGAAAATATCACAGTGCATCACAATAATACAGATTGATTCTCGTTGACCAGAAACATGATTCTCACCAAAAGGCATTGCTAAAAGTAAATTCTCTGCTTTTCTTTGTTGTATTCCTTACCTTGTACTTTAATATATATGGATCATATTTTCCAAATTCCGTCTTCAAAATAAAAATTCTACTCGCATATAGTTTCAATTATTATTACGAAAATTCATTGGAAGATAAAACACTTGAAGTTCCATTCAACGCTTTTGTCTTTCGGAAGACTACCTCATAAGCAGAAAAAAAAAGAGTGAAAAAGAAGAAAATTAACTCACTAACGCTATACACATCCACTCCGTCCGTAAGTATAAACATGAACATAAAACAAGATGTCAGACTACCATCTTTTTTTTGATTTAAAGCCTCCGCTATAATCTGAAAACAGTGTTTCAAAACTCGACAAGTCTTTCTTTTCACCTAACAGAAATCTGGTAACAAAATTTTATTTGTCAGGATTCTTCCTACTCCATCAATATGTAAAAATAAAAGATTTCCGCCCATCATACTATTAAATATATTTTTATTAACTCATATATTTCCTCATAAATTCGAAATTAATTCAACCAGCCGCTCAATTAAACAGTATACTTGATACCTTCAACACTTCCATATATTCATCTTTCTTATTTTCTAATTCCCATCTTGTTTCAGACTCCGTTTTCTGCAAATAAGAGTGTTAGTTGATCACGACTTTGCATATAGGAAAGTTCATAAATAAATAGAGGCTAAATTTTCAGAACTTACTTCTTCTGCACACTTTAGCAAATCAACAATCACTTCTGAAATTTCAGATAATTTACAACCAGCAATACAGCTCAAGAAATTTAACGGATAAAGAATCCTACATTTCTTTTAAATACTTGAAAAAAAAGCAACTACCTTTTATACTATCAAAATGTTTTGCAGAGGTCATATCAGTTATTGCTATCCAATTATCGGCAACTGAAACATATCTACGGCACACTGTGATTTAAAATGAACTAAAATGGCGGAAGAGAACAATTACTTAGATTTCTTGTTGACGCTAGCTCATTTACCTCTTACATGACGCCACATTTTCGCTGCAGATTAAACAAAACGATTTACAGAAACCTCAAACCAGTTACTCAACCACAGGATAAATAACAGAAAGCTTCAAAAGATGACATGGACTGAGAATTTGAAAAGAGCAGGCAAGAGACAATGCCAGTCACTGATAACCAAACCAAAAAGCAAATTATGTAATTTTTTTTCTACAGAAAAGAGAAGACCATGTATAATCTTGATCAACAATCCTGTTGATGACATTAAGTGTAAATTGTTGCAAATATTACAGAAATGTACATAAACTTACTGGCTTCCGCATTTGCAGCCGGTAAGACTATTCCTTTCGACCGATAGGCTTGAACTAAAAAGTAGACTTTTGATAAAACTAAGAGCTTGTAGCTGCGAACAATAAGAACCACATTCGAACCGATTATGAGAATCCTACCACACATGATTTTGTGCTTATTACTTTTCTAATCATTATTAACAAAGTAAATCTTTTCATGAGAATATCTAAAAATTCGTGTAAAAAAGTCTAAAAATTTCTTTTCATGAGAATATCTAAAAAAACTATACTTGTAAACAGCATGACAATGAGTCCTTCGAAAAAAGCAAATACTCACTTTGTCCAAACCAGCCAGCACCAGCCTCAAAAACTTTTCCAGTTTCTTGACAAGATTCATGTCCAAGATATACAACAAGTGGTACTACGTACTCTGCTTTCAGAACTCGCAAACTTTCTTCAAGAAACAGCTGCGCTGTTAACCTTGACGATGCAGTCGGTATCACTACATTGGACTGAATACCATATCTACTTCCTTCAATTGCCAGTGTATGCGAAAGGCCAATTAACGCGTTCTTTGCTAAAACTTATCATAAAAATGTGCAACAACTCCTGATCATGATCGTGGACAAAATTCCTAGTTAATTGTTTTTGTTTAACCCTACCACCAGCTGTCAAACACTATTGATTTTCTATAAAATTATAATTAATACCAGAATGAAAGTACCTGCTGCATAATTTGCCTGTCCAAAATTGCCATATATTGCAGAATTTGAAGAAGTGAAAATAATCCGTCCATATCCTTGTTTTTTGAAAAAAGGCCATGCCGCTTTAGTTACCGAATAACTGCCTTTAACATGTGTTCTATAGACCAAGTCTGTAAAATAAAAGACGAAAAATAAAAACCAGAAACTGAAATCACTATATGCTCAGTGAAATTATAAGGAATTCCGCTAGGTTCGTTATTACTATATTCTGTGATTATTACTATATGCAATAATTTGGTCTAATTCATAAACATCCCAAATTTAGCAGCCTCTCATTACTTAAGGCTCTATCTGTTATTGTCACTACCAGCTGCGAAGTTTGAAAATATTTCCTGAAGTGAGACCCGGCCTAATAATTCAAACAGTTTCATTTTTCATCAAATGATCTCACAATTAAACAGTGCAAATGTCAAAAACATGGTGCAAACCCCAGTCATCATCACTCATATTTTGAAAGGATTTGTCGAGTACAATTCCAGCATTATTAACAATAACATCTGAAAACTGAAAGTTTGTAAAAATGAAACTGACAGCTTCAATTCTAAGATGAATTTTCTGCGTACATCGCCTGCGTACATTTGCAAAATCAGGATAATTTCTGTAACGCACAACAAAAAAAATCAGCAGTCCTGGCTTCAATATTCTAGATTTATTAATTGATTTTAACCACTCTGGTATTTCTATTTCTAAATGTAATATTATACATTACTGTATAACATAACCCATATCGTAGTATACTGATAAACCGCACCTTACGCCTGATAATTCCAGCACCACTCAATAGTAAACCGGTTGTCGTTATGAAAAATGATAAAAGACAACTACTTACCTACTCGACCGAAATGTGTGATTGCTGTTTCGATGATTTTATGTCCATACTCAACACTATCAAAATTTGGAACTGCTTTACCTCCATGAAACTTTATTTCCGCTACAGTCTGCAAAAGTGCATGGAATTTACACATTAATTTAAATTAACAAATTGAAAAAAGTGAAATGTATTGATGAAAAACGTATTACACTTCTACTGCGAAAACAAATAGAATGTTATAGTGAACGCCAATCAAGAATAGTCAGGAGTTTGAATATCGAATAGCGACACTTTCTTAGTTTTCTAACCAATAATGAAGCATCATAAGGTTATCCAAAAAAAAATATGTTGACCGCATTGGCAGACAGACGTCTCGCAAATGATCCATCTTGTGTGGTTCCGAGATCGTTCACTGAAATAGGGAATAACTTTTTGCAAATTTTTGAACACTGCAAAGGAAGGAATAAAATATCGGGAAGTCCCTTATGGAAATCTGTACTTTTCGGAACGTTCCTAGCGATATAATATAATAATATTCCTAGCGAATATCTCATCCTCTAATGATCTCAACCAAATCATCGTTTGGACAGGTTAAAATACGACTGCTTCAAATTATATTTGGTTAGACGTAATACTTTGCCATACTAAGGCTGTAAAAGCATGTTCTAAATTTAAGAATTTAAACGATCCATTCTTTCAAAATTGAATAAATAAAAGACTAAAAATGACTAGAATTACCAACAACAGATGCTCCTCTTCTGGCGAATTCAAGCGCATAAGCCTTTCCCAAACTGCCACCAGCTCCAGTGACAACAACCACCCTACCAGTGAAATTTAGAGCAAGCATGATGAAAATCAGCCTTACTTCTTCTCTGAAATGTTTTCAAAAATTGCGAAGATTTATATTAAAAAAATCATTCCCCACCTATCATGAACTAAAAAAGTTTGGAGAATCTCTGGCACCATTAAATTATAAAGCACAGCAATTTCTTTGCCTTAATGCAGGTTACAAAGGAAGAGTGACTCAAGAAGTCGGTCAAGATCACATCTTAAACTTTCGGAGGGATAGCCTTCATTGCCCTGCGTTAGCCAGCAGA
Source organism: Loa loa (assembly GCF_000183805.2). NCBI lineage: Eukaryota > Metazoa > Nematoda > Chromadorea > Rhabditida > Onchocercidae > Loa > Loa loa. The sequence continues at coordinate 7,516 of NW_018108275.1, forward strand.
ATCACTTTTTCACGATGTCACTCATCTGTAAGCGGACTGCGCACTCGCGAGTAATCGGTAACCTAATTCCTCATCTCTTGAAAAAAAGAAGCCCAACCTTTCAGGGCTTACTGCTACCACTAGCTACACCTTTGTTACGGCCATTCCCTGAGGCCTTCTTCTACCCACTCCAATCCCACAAAACTACGAAGACGTCCCATCATGTGCCCTGGAGAGTTTTTCTCTCTCGAAGAATTGAGTTGGATGACGGGGTGTTTCGGGTAGGTACAGATTGAGTTGGGTAATGGAGTGCTTCGAATAGTTTCATCCATGGGTAGGTTGGGTTGGGTTGAATGGATGGGTAAATATGGAGCGAATGACGAATGGTAGGTAAGAAAATCGTGACTGGCAAAGATGTTTCAGTGTGTGTCCGGATGATACCTCAGGAGGAAGAGGAGGAGGAGGATGCCACTGGTGATGATGACTTCTTTGGCAATCCGTTAAAGCATCTCATGGCTAAAGTGATAAGTGCCAAGAAGGGTGAAAATGAAACCGGAACCATTACGAATGATATCAAAAAGGAAGGTACTTATACATTTAAAAGGTTTTTCTTTGTTTGTTTAAATATAATTTGAAGATAAAGATGTCTCTACTAAACTGCTTATCCATTATCTTGGGTTGGATGACTTCAACGACATATTAAAATTTCAAGTGAGTGTAAAGCATCTCACAAGTAATGAATACTTTAGAAAATAATGGTTTTCATTACGGATTAAAACACGTTTTATAACGAAAAAATAAAACATGTTTGGTAGTGTAAGGAAAAACTGGTAAGAAATATGTAGAAAACCTATTCCTTATCAGTCTGGTATTTGAATGCGAAAAAATTCTGGATCTTCTTGAATATGCTGTGTTTTATTTCTTAAAAATATTCATAATTTCAGAACTGGCCAAAAAGGATACTAGCAAGAAACTGAAGAATACACTAGGTTAGTTATGTCTGATGGATTTGTCACTTTTGGATAGAGAAGAGATTATTAGATATAGGATTTAGCATTCTCAGTCACAGAGCAAATCTATGTTGCGGTTTTGTTAGGTGTAAACATTTCCCTCTTATTTAACTGATAAAGAGACTGTATTAAATTCTCGATGTGACGAATGAGTAATAGAAGGTAAATATCGCCTAAGTTCTGAATTACATTCGTTGTAGATGATCTAAATGATGACGACGATGATTTACTGGCGTTGAGGGGAAAAAGAAAAGTAAAGGAAGACTCTGATCTATCAAAAGTTGAACAAGAAATCGAAGAGCTGGAAATTTTTTCCAATATTTCTGCTTTCCCCTTATCTCGTATGAATCGTGTAACGAACAGTTCAATGAAAAATGATGTCAAAAGGTTGCAAATTAACGAATAAGTGAAACTATGCTCTTGTAGTACAGAAATCAACAATGAATTCAATGAAATGGTTTAATGATCATAAGAATATTTCTCTTCCATGAAGTGCTGTCAGGCTTGCAACAAAGTTATAGAGAACAATAAATGGCCGAACAGTATTTTCCACTTTCTCTCCTGTATATCTTCTGGAGAGATACATCTCAAAAGCCTTGTTGTTCTTTTTTATTCTTCTTTCAATTTTTACAGAAGGAGGAAAGTTATGGATGACAATAATTCTAATTTACTTGCTAATCCTATTATTATTGATGGTGGTACTCTTGAGGCTGACGACAGTATATTTACAAAAGAGAAAGTCTTTGTCGTGGAACCGCACTGCTCTATTGAAATTGGTGACCTCGAGAGCTGTGATACTTATATAAAACGTTGGAAAATGGTATGCACTTATTGCATACGAAATTCTAACTGGATTTAGGAACCTATTTTGAGTACCAACTCGTTCGATCTCAATTCGATGACATAAACAGATGTATAAATTCACTTTTTCTTAGCATATCCAGCTGTAGTGTCCACTATTTTTCAGGGATTAATAAACTTTTAGATGCTGAATATCACTACACACTTCCGTCTTTATTTTAGGAATTCTTTTTTGATACTTCTTTTTTTTTAGCAGGGAAAAGTATACAACAGTGCACGCCGCTGAGATGTTGAATCCTTACAAGTCAAATAAATGCTATAACTCGAGATTAATAGTATTTCCATCAGAAGTGTAATTTATAAATGATTTTCAGAGCGAGACATTCATAAATATTGTCAAATTATATGCATCAAATTGGTCTTGTTCACCGGAAAATGTAATTTTATCACTAAGAAATGGAAAGCGGATTTCTGCTGAAGATACTCCACACAGTGTTGCATTCAGTGAAAAAGAGGTCAATTATTTGTCAGTTTACAAGAATAGTCAATGTGGAAGTCATAAAAAGAATAAAGTAACTATCAAATGGTTACTGCCTGAACGAAACAAACCCATTATTACTGCTGTTCCGAGGGTAATTATTTCAAATTCACCAAATTGAGGAGACTTTGATTTGCAGAAATAGATGATGTTTAAAAAAAGATTAAAAATACAAGGTTTCATTAGATTCTTTGCTTCTTAAGGAATTGTGCTGATATATTCGAATAAGCGAGTATGTCAATACAATTCTTCGCTTTTTCTTTTTCTTTTTCCTTTACAGGATACTTCGTTCATGATTTTGAAACGGGACTTCGCTATTGATAATGGCTTAGATGAGGAAAAACTTACACTGGTCTTTGACAGTGAGCGTATCAATCAACAAGAAACTGTGGACACATTAGGGATCGAAGATGGTGATTGCATTGACGTTTATATGAAATGATCTCATTTTGGCTCTCTTAATTGCAGAGCAGTTTGCTTGACTTGATTTATGTGTGATCTATATGATTTATTCATTCCTATACTTATTTGAAATTTTCTTGTTACCTTCATTGAATAAACGTGTACGAAGTTGTTTTTGCAGAATTGTTCATCACAGATGTGTTTTCACATCAGTCGTTTGTTATCGAAGTATCACCTTATTTCCGAATAAAAGATTGCGTAATTACTTCATTTGCATATATTCTGAGTGCCATCACCGTTCAATCAAGAGCAGTAATGTTCTATGCGCGATATTCGGTACACAGATTGTATTTTATCTTTGTGGGGTCACTTGTGTAATGACATTCAGAAACGAAATTGACTACAAAGTGTAGTATATGTCGCATTTCAATCATGCTACTTTTTGAAGCATAAATGTAATGTTGGACTTATATATTACATCACTACATAGGGAACTCTTTTTGTGAGTAAGAATGAAATCAGTATGAAGTGAACAGCACGTTATTTAATTGAACGAAAAGCATACGAAGATTTTTGTGTGCATATCACATTAAGGGAGTATTTTATCTGTTTATTTACGAATTTGTTTCTGTTTTAATCTTGTCACAAAGGCTTCTTGATTGTTCAATAATGGTAAGGTAGTTCATGCTTGTTCAATAATGGTAAGGTAGTTCATGCCAGTTTAATTCAATACTTACTGGATTTCCATTCATTGTAGCATATCTTCATTCCTTATGGCCCTACGAATGCAGACTGTATTAAGTGGTGAAGTCCCTTAAATGAATCTTAACAAAAAGAAAAATCTACCGGTCGTGGTTAATTCTAAGTTAATCGACGTGATTAATTCTGCTGGTCGATTTGACTCCAAAAACTCGATGCCACTGGCAGGTTTTGTTTATCCTATGGCTTAGCAAATATTTGTCAACCCATGGCAAGATGATTTAGTGAGCTGAGAACAAATATGCTGTTCAACTTATTTTTCTCTTGTAGGCTTGGAAATGACTGCGATGATTTTCCGACACGAAAAACTACACACTGATTTATTCCAATGTTTATGGCTACCCATGAGTACTACACGACTGTGCAGCACGGCTGCTACCGAACCTTGCAATTCACGGCGCGATTTATACCAAACCCTTGGTGTTGAATCATCTGCTACGACAAAAGAAATCAAAGCAGCTTACTACCAATTGTCAAAGATTTACCATCCAGACAGACACGATGGTAAAGAACAGAAGAATTTGGCCGCCGAGAAATTTTTACAGGTTCCGGCTGCGTTATCTGCTTTCCAGTTGCTTCAGGATTTTGCTAGGATTACCATGAACGAATCTACTTCCCTTTTTTTCCGGTGGTATTGCAATCATACCTGAGCCTTTGATCATAGGACTGCTGGTTTTCGTCGACCAACCTGCACTATTATATATACAATATTATAGTGTATATATATAATACTATTATATATATATATATATATATATATATATATATATATATATATATATATATATATATATATATATATATATAATATATA
>NW_018108275.1:11968-25459 GCF_000183805.2 Loa loa
TATATATATATATATATATATATATATATATATATATATATATATATATATATATATATATATATATATATATATATATATATATATATATATATGTATATGAAACTATTATATATAAAAAATATATATACCTACACTACTATATATATGTGTGAAATGTTACTATTACATCGAGAATTTTCAAATTGTTATAATTCAGGTAACAGAAGCATACGAAGTTTTATCATCCGATGAAAAACGGAAAGCTTATGATAAGAAGTGCCAAGAAAATTGGATGCAGACACCAACGGGGAGTTGGCCGATGCAGATGAAAGTGAAAAAGAGCTTTGAGGATTTGGGATTAGATTACAAAACCTTCGAAGATTTTCAGCGTAGTGTGAATACTAGGTCAGTGGCATTACCAAATTCTTCTTATGGCTGAAAATTCCAATGATTTTTTAAATTCATCTTTCAGGAAACAACAGGCTAGACACGATCACTGGCAAATGCCTGATGAATTTTTCGCTCATTTCGATAGTCCCCGTGAATTCACTAATACTTTTCGTCCACGAACAGCAACTTATTTTACCTACAGTTACAAAGTCATCTAAATTTTCAAGATTTCTATTGTTATCTGGATATTTTGTAATAGCTTAAAGTACATCTTACGTTCCTGTATGCCGTGATAAATGACCACCTTCCCAAAAACTTTTTATCATGTTTCAAGATATGATAAGAGGTTTTTGGGGAGCCAATAATTTGCAGGGTTCAACAGGTAAGCCACATTAAAAAAGCTTTAATTATCACTGGTGCATGAATAGCGTTGCATGATTTGAAATGAAATTAATTCAGGATCCGATGCAGCGACAGCGTGAGATGAGAGAATGGCAAATTTTAAAGGAAATTGAAGAAGAAAAACGAAAATCTAAATATAAAACACCAGCCTTTATGGTGATGGAGGGGGAACGAAGAAAACAAGAGCTAAGGGAAAAAAGAACAACCAATATTTTACTTCTTGTTTTTGGATGTGTGTCGATATTAACCTATATCCGCTTAACGTAGGATACTACAATGCTGTAAACCGTAGAAAATATAAATATCAAGTTGAGATAAAGTTAAATTTTCTGTCCTCAAAACTTTTACAAAATTTTCTTCACAGAACTTCCGCTATTTTGTTGTCCAGTCGCATTTTTCTTGTCTTATATCATGCAAACAGTTACTGGTACCATCTTGGTATTAACTGGATAGTTTCGTATGTTTAATTTTATTATTTGCCCAAAGGACCTGCTGTAAGCATAGGCTTCGAAACCAGAAAACCCTACCTTTAAAAGCATGATTCACTAGGCTTTGTTAACAGTGAATCCCCAGTTGTTCCAGTGATACGTTTAAGACTTTTACAAGTTCTACTTTCTATAGTAGTATCATCTCTACTAGATATTTTGTTCAGTTTCGGCTCAAGTAATTCTACTTGGACAGAATACTGTTCAACACCACTTGAAATATAGAGTCTGAAATATGTAGCTTAGGCAATGTTCTCAAGCGAAACAAATCCACCACTCATGTAAGAGCAAATTTAAAATTTAAGGCGCTGAGGACAAAGTAACTGCATTCTCCCATACAACACCAGAGAAACCAAAATAGCAGTTCGCCAATCTACCGACAGATTCGCTGTAGAACGAATTCCCTGACTAGCACTTTTGATTATCCTAAACCTGCAGGCAGTCCGAATACTGGCTTCCCCGTGACCTGTCTATGAAGCTGCCTAAAAAGACAGTTTTGGAACGTCATATTCCCTAGAATGTTGCAACGTCACACGAAAAAATGATAACAAGGAGTGGAGATGGGTGTTCCGATACAATCGGTGCTACATCCAATGAGTTACAACGACAACAATGTACGTCAAAAAATATCAATGAATTTGAAAATTCTGGTCGGTGTGTCCCTTGTTCGTGTTAATAAAAGCACATATGAGTTACCGTTTATTTAGAGCTCAAGGATCGTCGATTTTATGCAGCAATATCATCACCGTTGATGTTCCAATGGATAAATGACAAAGTTTTGTCGCTGATGTATCAAATTTATGTAAATTCAGGAAAAAATAGATCAGAATAAACAAACACAAAAACAACCAATCAATAAATGACATAAAAAGCACGGCAATAACAGTAATATGATAATGGTGCATTTTCTCCAAAATATTTTTGGTTTCTGTGCTAGAACCTTTGCAACAGTCAATCCATTAGAGATCTTCGTCGTCATCTGGAAGTTCAGCGTTCGCGGCAGCAGCAATTTCTTGTTCGTACTGTGCAACCATTGTTGGATCCATCTGTACTTCAGGTGGAGCAAGTGCAGGCATTGCAACAAATTCTAGATTTGGGTCGCCTAACAATTTTCGGGCTAACCAGAGGAAAGGTTTTTCGAAATTATAATTGCTCTTCGCTGAGATATCATAATACTGAAAACAAATAAGGTAAATTCTATCATATTGAAACCACAATTTTTGTAACTGACATAAAAATGAACAGCCATATAATCCACAACACCAAGAAATGAAAAGAGAACTACCTGAAGATTCTTTTTCGATGGAATGTGATCGTTTTAGCCTTAACTTTTCTGTCCTTGACATCTACCTTATTCCCACATAAAACTATCGGAATATTTTCACAAACGCGCACTAAATCACGATGCCAGTTTGGAACATTTTTGTAAGTAACACGTGCTGTTACATCGAACATAATGATGGCACACTGACCTGAAATATTTTGTTTATTTGTCATAATTTGAAAGAGGGTATGAAATGTTCTAAAGCTGGTACGAAGTTCATTCTACATAACTTAATCCTTTAACAATCAATGTCCCAAAGTCCTGAAGGTTTTATCAGTGAAGTTTGCAAAAATATAGTCAAATTTCTAATCATGTGTATGGCAATTAGCAAATTCTCGGCCGCAAAATCCTTACCCTTTTTAAAGGATCACTTTGGAATATTACCAGACTGTAACAAAAATGAAAATGAAGTAAAGACAGTCGTCGTTGGTTGTCTCCAACTTCAACTTCTTACTTCCATCGTGTTTACATGCGCACATTCTTTTTCCATAAAATTACTTAGAACAGAATTTATCTTTATATGCCAAACGACAACATCCTATGTCTTATGAAGTTCTGAGAATCCATGAGAACAGGAATCCAAACACGACTAACTATATACCTTGTATATAATAACCATCTCGCAATCCGCCAAACTTTTCTTGCCCAGCTGTGTCCCAAACATTGAATCGAATCTGACCTCTGTTTGTGTGAAATATCAGTGGATGAACCTCAACACCCAATGTTGCTATAAAAAACCGTAGAAACAAAACATGCAAATGACAGGTGACCTTAAAATAGCCAAAGCTACATAATTATAAGTATGCATAAGATAAAGTGAACACCTACCAACGTATTTTTTCTCAAATTCTCCTGTAAGATGTCGCTTAACAAACGTCGTCTTGCCCGTACCGCCATCCCCAACAAGTACAAGCTTAAATGTCGGGATATCATCACCAGTTGCCATTATTTATGCTGCTACCACTGCAACGTTAAGTTGGATACAATTACAGATATGGGTAATACAGAGATACAGCCTGCTAATGTAATAACACATCAGTTACAACAGAAATGATTGTGAAACAAGGTGCGCAGCATGAAATTTCTGCAAATGTCAAGCTATATACTCAGCAACAACAGGGTTGAGTATATAGCTTAGCATTTGCAGAAAGTAGTATCAGTATATATATGGAACTAGCAGTGTGCTTACTCCACTAAAAAAGCATCAACTTAAAGATGAGTAACACAAAATAGAGGGGAGATTGTTACGATGAAGGTAAGACGATTTTAATAACACTTACACATAATTCCTGCAAGAAACCAGGTAAAATATCTTGCTATTATTCACAACTAATAAAAATTTCACTGAAGAAGAATCACGACGTGACTTTCCGACGTCTCATTGGTAAAAGCATCGTGTTATCCTTACAAGACTTACGTCCCCGTCCCATGAAATAATCTACCATCTACTGAATCTCTCTACCTGTCCACACTACCTCTAAAAATCCCAAACCCCACCTCGTAAATGCCATACAATCCCAAACTCCACAAATAGAAACAACTCGTTGCAAATCGTTAGTTTTTGGCTACTCGCATTACAACCTGGCCTACTAACAAACTTCGTGCAGAACGTTTGCACGGCCATATTTTTTGGTTTTTGCACGTCCCAAAGTGGCGGGTATTTTAGTCTGGGACATAGATGGGTGTTTTATTTACGATTCCCGAGTAAGCCGCCACTTTGGTCGCACTCTCCAGCTGTATTGCCTTCATCACAGCGAATGCAGTTGTTTTTGTGATGTAACCTTTTGAATGCTTAGCTATTCATGTGCTCTTCACGTGAGGTCACTAAAACACTATACATAAGATTAGTGGTTAGTGCATGTGAGATTATTGTAGTGAAGATATGTAAGACAAAGAAATGCCTACATTGAAAGAACTTCAAGGTATGATGTGGAGAGAGATTCTGAAACAAACATTAGTAAATCGATGTTTCATTTCCATGCAACGGTGTAGGGACGAAGGATACTAAGGGAGGGAGTAGAATAAAGCATTAGATTCATAATAAATATTTTATTTGATTCATCATTATATACAACATTTGCTTCAGCTTCAACTGTTATCGACAGGTTCACTTTATAATGTATGTTGTAGTAATGGGAAAATAAAGTTGTATTTTCAGAGAAAGGAAATGGGAAAGAAACAGAAGTCGATGAAACGGAAAGAATTTGACGTTGGTGTAAGTTCTTGCCTCGCATTTATTCATGTTTTCAATGAATTATGAAGGTACACAAGCAGTTTCTGTTTTAATTTCATGGTTTCAGGAGGCTCAGGCTGCAGGTGACTACTCCATCAAACCTTCTGAAAAAGCAGCTGTGCTAGATACTTCACAATGGCCGTTGTTGTTGAAGGTATGCAATCATTTGTAGATATGTTTGAGGGAGATTGATTGATATATGTAAGGCCTATTTATTCCCGGTATTGATTCCTGCTGATAATTCGACTTATAATTACTTTCGCCACTGAAAATAATGACTCTTCAAAACATATAAAATTCTGTTAAATTGTAAGCTGAAACATGTTCTTTCATGAGAAATCATTTCGCATCAAATTCTGTTCAAACTGATGGATTTCGAGGGCATTTATTCAATTTTTTGTTTTCTTCTGGGAAGTGCTTGTGGCGCGCAAATCTTTTCTTACGAAGTTTTCAGAATTTCGATAAAATGAATGTACGATCTAATCATTATACTCCACTTCCGGAAGGCTGCTCTCCGCTTAAAAGAGATATTAAAAACTACGTCTCTTCCGGTTGCATAAATCTCGACAAGCCAGCTAATCCGTCAAGTCATGAAGTGGTTGCGTGGATCAAACGAATATTGCGAGTTGACAAAACCGGACATAGTGGCACTTTAGATCCCAAAGTATAGCACTTTTTCCACAGATTTTTTTCTCGGATTGACTAAATCATTCCCTAGTAATGCTTCATAAGTGCAATTTCTGTTTTTCTTTAGAAAATATAACTTTGATTTGAGAATGCAGTCTACATCTTCTCCAAATTTTGAAAGTCACATTCCTATTGCACAACATTTCTTCACCAAATGAATAAAAAAGAAACTAAATAAAGTTTTTTGAGTCTACTAAATTGATTGAAGATCGCAAACTTCCAAAATCTTCACCACAAACTTATTATTTTCAGGTGTCGGGCTGTTTGATTGTTTGCATCGATCGAGCTACTAGACTTGCAAAGTCACAGCAGGGTGCTGGTAAGGAATATGTAGCTATATTTCGATTGCATAATACTGTTGAGTCAGAAAAAAAAGTGAGACAGGCTTTGGAGAAGTTGACCGGCGCATTATTTCAACGTCCGCCGCTCATATCTGCTGTTAAACGACAACTAAGGATCAGGACAATCTACGAAAACAGGCTGATTGAGTATAATTCGAATCAGAATATGGGCATATTTTGGGTTTGTCTTGCCGAATTCAAGTCATCGTAATTATTTAAAAAATTATAATCTACCTTTCTACATTCCCTATCTACTAAAAATACAATCTACATTTCCTCTCTACTCCCATCCACAGCAGTCTTCTTTCCTTGCGCACATCTCTGTTGGTTAATCGATCAATTTGCATCAACTGCATTTTAGTTATAAAATAGAGCTAGTTTAAAGATTTTTGATTTCAAGGTGAAATGCGAAGCGGGAACCTATGTGCGGACAATTTGTGTGCATCTCGGCTTACTTTTGGGCGTCGGAGGTCAGATGCAAGAACTAAGAAGAGTTCGTTCAGGTACGTTTTCAAGATTTCACGAAATTATTAGTCTTTTTTACGTAAAACCATTCCGTGATTTATTATTACATTTTTTTTTTTACATTTTGAGGTATTTTTGGTGAAAAGGACAATTTAATGACGATGCATGATATTCTGGATGCGCAATATCTTTATGATCATCATAATAACGATAGTTATTTGCGAAGAGTGATCCGACCACTTGAATCTCTCCTCGTGGGCCATAAACGAATCGTTGTTAAAGACAGTGCCGTAAGCACTTTGTTAATTTATTTTATTATCTCACGAATAAAACAAATGTCTTTATTTTTCCTTACTTTTATTAGAGTTATATTATAGTTCATCTTCATTAGTAATTTGATTGTCCCGTACACATGAATGCATTTCGGTCTCCCGAAAGAGTAAATATTCATATTATGAAATCTTTCCATTCAGTATATTTGTTTTTGACTTTCATTTTCTCCACATGCTAGCACATCCCATTGTATTGTGCCGTTGTTGAATGCTGTTCACCACTGTTAAATCAAATCGAGATATTCGAGTTTCTATTGGATGCATTTTAACTTTGTTTAAAAAAAATTAATATCATTTTGTAGGTGAATGCAATTTGCTATGGCGCCAAAATACTTCTGCCGGGTATCCTTCGGTTTGAAAATGGAATCGAATTGAATGAAGAAATTGTTATCGTAACAACAAAAGGAGAAGCCATTTGTTTAGGTCGATTCCTCCTTTTAATTTTTAATTCATTTATAACAATATTAGTTGTTTACATAATATATATTTCAAGTACTGCTCTTTTTGCTTAATACCGAAATCTTATTTTTGGGTTTAGCATTGGCACTTATGACCACATCAACTATGGCAGTGACGGATCATGGGGTCGTTGCAAAAATCAAAAGAGTGATTATGGAAAGAGATACTTACGCTCGAAAATGGTGTCTTGGACCAATTGCATCCAAGAAAAAGGCTATGGTCATTTACTTTCCCCTCACCATCCAGTTCTTGCAATATAAATGTTACCCGTTATTCTTCATTTAACTTTCAATCGAAAGGTTGCACGAGTCAGCCTCATAAATGAATGATAAATTTTATTCCAAAATATTCTCATGTGATTTTTAGATAAATCAAGGATTGCTCGATAAATATGGTAAACCAAATGAGAAAACTCCAGCTGGTTGGCGTTCCGCTTATTACGATCTTAGTGACACCATTTCGGGTAACAGTTGTATACAAACATTACTGGAAGGAGAGAAAAAGGATGATAAAAACGAGGTTTGTATTTCGCATTTCTATCAACAAGAGAGGAGGAGAGTATGCTAATTTGAGCGAGATATCAAATAATTTCACAACAACATGCCATTGTTAATTTTTTTTATTTCTCAGCGAGCAATATTTAATCAAAAATCATGCATTTTGAGGTATGAAGCATTAATAACCATCCCTCATTTTAATACGCTATTTTTCCAAAACACAATGTAGAAGATCGAGCTACTTTGAACTGGTATCATTTATATATTTTTCCTTTAAATAGTGGATACTACGGCTGGATGCTGCTAAGGAGAAGTAAATTTATACATCTGTTTATGTATCGAATTAAGATTGGACGAGTTGGTAAATAAAAAAAGAAAAAAAAATAAAAACGAAAATAAGAAAAATGAAAAAAAAACTCAGAAAAGAAAAATTAATAAGTTCTTAAATCTAGTTAGAATTTCGTATGCAATAAGTGCATACCATTTTTCAACGTTTTATATAAGAATCGCAACTCTCTAGGTCACGAATTTCAATGGAGCAGTGTAGCTCCACGACTTTGTGTTTTGTAAATGTTATCGTCCGCCTCGAGATACCCCATCAATAATAGTAGGACTAGCAAGTAAATTAGAATTACTGTCACCCATAACTTTTCTCCTGTAAAAAATTGAAAGAATAAGAAAAAAAGAAAAGGCTTTTAAGATTTCTCCAGAAGATGTACAGGGGAGAAAATGACCAATACTGTCCGATCATTTATTGTATATTATCCATAAGATAACTCTGTTGCAAGCCTTATGTCAACTGACTCAAAATTTTTGCAGCAATCAAAAGCGAAAGAAAGGAAAGAAGTAGAATCGTCAGATTCATCAAGTGATGAAGAAAGCGAGTAAATTGTAGAAATTCATTAATTCATTGTTGATTTCTCTTCGTTTCAAAATTTGCAACAACTTCTCAACTAAGGGCATTTAGTAATTACAATAAAGATGAGAATGTCACCATAGACGCTTTGGTTTTTCTGCATAAGTTTGTTTTGGACGAAACAAGGGAAGGACGTAAAAACCACGTAAAAATCGTGATTCATATCGTACGTAATCTAACATCGAATCAGTATCAGATTACATATGCATTATTCATAAAGCGATAGAAATGGGATATTCGTTCGTCATTCTATTCAATGTACATCTTAGGAAATCTGCTTTGGTGCTGTTGCTTTCTAGTTTTTCCAGGATGAAAGTTTCGCATCATGAATCCCAGAGCCTTTATTGATTTCCTTCAGAAAATGTCCACAACTGTTATGTCCTATGCAAAGTTTTCTCTTGTTTGTTGTCAGGAATTGTTGTCTATAAAAATATAAAAGTTGTGTGATGTTTGTTGCATCAACTGTGTTGTGCTGGTTTTCGATCAGAAAGTGATAGCTGCGTAGAAATTCTCTTTATGTAACCTTAAGAATTTGAAGCGCAACAAGTAATGAGCCCTCTTTGATCCAAACGTATGAAATTTAACTTATTTCATAAAGTAGGCTGTTCTATGCATACATTCAAAAAAAAACGACTGCAAGTAGCGATACCAAGCCTTTGGGCCTGATTTGCTCCTCAATAGTGCCAGAAGCTTAAACGTGCACTAATGCACCATTTCCCCACTTATATTACGTGAAAGCATACTAACATCCTAAGGACTCCAGAAATATTTCTTTTGTAGTTGAAATTAAAATTGGATTTTGAGAATTCTGTTGCATGTTTCTGCACATCACTTTTCCAAATCTTCATTTCGATTATTAGGCTTCAAAGTCCACGGAATCTAACACTGAAAGAACCGCTTCACAAATACAATTCAATCCTTGAAAAAAAAGGCACCAAAATAGCACTGAAATAAAGTTAACTTATCCTTTTCCAAATAATGACAGCACTCAGTTTTCCCCCACTAAATTTATACAATCTCTCCTGTCCTATTCATCCTTATTGTACGGATTGTCTCCCCTGTTGGACTTTTTTTTATCTGATAAAAATTGCTAATGAAAATAATACGGACATTCTGATTACAACCCCGCACTTCTACGACGGGCAAAAAGATCTTTAATCTTCCTAAAAGCTATATGTATCAGCCATATTTTTATCAGCTATTTCGTCCTCCAGTAAGCGAATTCTTCTCTCGTGTTGCCGTAGGATAGCTTTGATCTTGTTCAAATCTGATAGCACGTCTTCTACTGAATTTGACTGAAAATTAAATTCCCTGAATGAAAACTACTGATTTCATGGTAAATATTTAGGCAAAGTTTGTGATTGTAGTGTTTAGTCCGTACTAAAACAGTATTTCATAAACAAAGGATGGTATTGTATAACAGAAATGGCAACATCTATTGGTGAGTAACAGAAAGATTCTTTAGAAAGAGGACAGTGAAAGGTGAATTTACAGATCCCAGATGACTTTGAATCAATCAAACCAGATCTTAGGAGCAATTTCACCTTTCACTGAATTTTGCTGGCTATCGAATAGTTAGAAATGTTTGTGATGCAGATGATGGAATGGTATCAAGAAGTGGAATGTACTCCCGAAAACCGCAAACAAACCACAAAGATATAAAAGCGTGCCGATCAATCCAAAGCAAAGCGTCAAAACTCAAGGAGGCGGAGGTCTATTTGGTCGCTTTAAAACATTAAATAATGGTCGATGAAGTAAATATTTACCTCGGAAGGGCCACTCATGCTCTGTCTTGGTGAAACCGAATTACTGTGCATTTGTTGTGGCGGAGCAAGCTCTTCTCGATCCGGCTCCCGGTCTTTTGCTCGTTTGATACGTTCTAAATCAGCGGTTATTCTTCTCTGACCTGGTGTTGTCGCCGCACCATCTCTTTCGACATGCGATCGTAAGTGTACCTGGATACTGACGGAAATGTGGAAAAAAAATGAACACAATGTTTTATTTTAATTTCTTCATCAGTAACTTCCCATATATATTGACCTATTTTCAAGCAACTCCATGGTAATTACTGGAGAAAGCACCTGTTGCCGCGGTACCACTGCATTCAGCCGTTCTGGATTCCGTGCATTTTGCGGATGCTGTTCACGTTCTGGACCACTACTACGTTCTATCCTAACAATGCCAGTATCTTCATCAAGTGGTCCAGCAAGCATGCTTTTCGGTCTGGATTGACGGGGTGTCGGAGCTGGCTCCTCATGATGTATATCTTCGTATGATGGCATCCTCTGCTGCTCAGTCTGTGAGCGCGTTGCGACCAGTTCCTGGCTAGATACTCTTGTCACTACATTTCTTGCCGCTATGAATTTCAATGTTCTGCACAGTTTTCATTTAGAAGTAGCAACCAAAACAATAATCCTCAATAAAACAATTATTCAAAACCACACGGAAATTAAAACCTGGAAGGAAGATGAGCAAGGATATTGGCTTTTTTGGCTACTTGTACTTTAGGCTTAGCAACAGCGGCGTCTGGATTTACTGACACCAAGTTCGGAGGAGCATTTTGACCTTCGATAAATTGTTCTGCAGTCAATGCTGGTATGTGGCTCCGAGTATCTGGATACAAATCTGCCTGAAATTACAACAAATGTGAATTAATTTGCATTCCAGCCAACTTGTTTTATTGTTTATTGTTAGCTCATCTACTGAGCGCCATAACTCCCATCTGAAGCAAAATAAATCTTATTCTAGGGCTCTTCAAGACACACCAAAATAAAATGAAGTAAGATATACTGTATATTTTCTTAACAGAGAACTGCATCAAAAATTCAAATTAAGTTAACCAAGATATCCAGGGAAACCGTTTAGTAAAATAAATGTCAGTATAAAGATGTTCTGCTGCCTCTCCACAATTTGAATATGCTGAATTTTAAATGAACAAACCTGATACAAGTCGGATTTTCTCGGAACAAAAAACTGTAATTCGTCGACAACACCTTTTGTCGTCACTTTGTATATACGTGCAATTTCATTTTCGTTAGAATTGAGACCCAATTTCGGCATGAAAGCAATGCCACGTTGGGGTTCCGATGTAGTATATGTGTTGATATAATGTACAAACGGATATTCATTGTTCACTTCGTAGTACCGTATAGCACAGTCGCCCTGAACAGATGAGTGGTGCCAATAGCACAAGTTGATTTAATTAAACATTAAGTAAACAAAAAATTACCTGAGTCTAAATCTTTATAAGCTTCAGTTTTCTAGTATGCATTAGTGTACAAACACACTGAGGCAACTGTAAGCTTTTGTACCTCAGAACATGCCTTTGTGTTCCATCTAATGATTGCTAGTATCTATTGCCAAGTAACGTTATCACAAAGACTTACTTTGCCTGCTAGATAAATAAGGCCACTGTCCTCGTCGTACAGTGGGAATAGAACACCGTTACTTGTATCAAGCTCTTCTTGTATCAGTGGTTCATCCAGATTCTCCTGAATGTTTTAAATTGATGAGCACGATTTAGAAGAAATCTAAGATAAGACCTCAAAATGTGAAATATGTTTAACAAAACTGGAATTTTAGTAAAAGTGGGAAAAGGAACTCATATCAACCTGAGAGAAGAGAAAATAATTATGTCTAACTAATTCACTGCAGCAAAAACAGACTTGTGTTCGAAGCGCGTAAAGCCTTTCAGAACGTTTCGTGAAACCGGTAGTAAAGATTCTGCCGTCTTTGAGAAAGATTGCGCGTTGTGGTTTTACTCCTTCATGTCCATTACCCTGATGAAGAACCTCACCTGTATGAGAGTCAATTACCCGTATTTTCTTATCTTTACATGTTGTCACGAATCGACTTCCTAAATAGTAGATTTCAAAATGTCAGCTAAATTTTATCATAAGGAAGGAAACAAATACAGCATTTTGATTTTATTTTTTTCTTTTTTACAATCCACATTTCTTTGATATTTCTTTATTCTCTGTACTCAATCCAATGCAGATCCCAGCACAAATTTTCAAGATTCATTATCACACAATGATCAGGTTGATCACCATTTCCGAAATACTGTGATTGTGGGGAAGGACTGACAAGCTCCACGGAAGTATATAGGCAACAATTAGGAAAAACAAACCATCATAGTTGAAAGATACAGACCATATCATGTCTGGATGACCACTGATTTCTAGTAAAGCATCCCCCGTACCCACGTTCCAGATTAATAATTTGTTTTCACCACCTGAAAATATAAAAGCAAATATACACTTAAAAATAGTTATCACTACAGTAAGATAATCCCTTACAGTATCAGAAATGCTGGAAATAGAAACTTTTCAATAGGAAGTAATAGACGTCTCATTTCCTCACCCACACAGTTAACTTCTCAAAAAAGCTATCACCCTTCATTGATTAGCAACCAATAACTACAGATCCAAGCAAAAAATTAATTAGAGAGCTCAAATACCAGATGATATCCTATTCTAGCACTACAGAATTTACAGCAATTCTAATTAGCTGTTTACTGAAAATATACCAGCAGTAAGTATAATATTGCTGGCTGTTGGATGCCATGCTAATGTGTTCACGCGCTTCTGATGACCACACAGTTCAACCACCGGTTCGCTAATCGTGCGAATTAGACCATTTTGCGGGATTAACCATATCTTAATTATACGCAAGCTAATACCATATCTATATTTGTACAAACAATAACAAAATCATGCATGCATGCTGAAAATGTGTACATATATCAACTAAGCTGTAACGATACCTTGCAAGTAGTGTCCTCTGAACAGCTGGCGATAACATTATCGTTAGATTTTCTAAAAAAACTATTTTGATAATTTTTTTTTTCGAATAATTTCAATCAAATTTTCACTTTTTTTTCTTTCTCTCTTTCTCTCCCTCTCCCTTTCTTTTTTTGAAAATATTGGAAAACTTAAAACTCACATCATTACGAGCACTTCTACCAAAGAGATAATCA
>NW_018108275.1:25568-47053 GCF_000183805.2 Loa loa
ACAGATCCAAGCAAAAATTAATTAGAGAGCTCAAATACCAGATGATATCCTATTCTAGCACTACAGAATTTACAGCAATTCTAATTAGCTGTTTACTGAAAATATACCAGCAGTAAGTATAATATTGCTGGCTGTTGGATGCCATGCTAATGTGTTCACGCGCTTCTGATGACCACACAGTTCAACCACCGGTTCGCTAATCGTGCGAATTAGACCATTTTGCGGGATTAACCATATCTTAATTATACGCAAGCTAATACCATATCTATATTTGTACAAACAATAACAAAATCATGCATGCATGCTGAAAATGTGTACATATATCAACTAAGCTGTAACGATACCTTGCAAGTAGTGTCCTCTGAACAGCTGGCGATAACATTATCGTTAAAAGGACTCCAGGCTACTTCAAGGCATGGAGCACGATGAGCATCCACGAAAGGATAGTCCTTTTCGATACGTCCAGCCTACAATAATGCTATTTTGAAGTGATAACGCTACCATTTTGAAAACAAAAATTATAAAAAAAAAACTCGCAACGTTCCATTAATGTATTTGACGTAGCTGAAGCACTGCCACATCTACTAAGTCTATCATGTACACAAATGTCAAAGTTATTTGTTATCATATGTTCTGTCCTACAATATCCATTTTAGGTAAATCAAAACTCTGTAAACCCCAACCAGCTCATAAAAGTTCAATGTTTTATAATCAAACAGAAAGCATTAACCTATACTATGCATTATCATAAATACTATGATTTGCAGATTAGATTTACATTAAATCAGAACAATATAAACACCTCAAACTTCAATACAAAGCCTCCAACATCTTCCTCTAGATTTAATTGAACAATTTCAGGTGGATTCATGCAACAACCATTTCCTACCTACAATACTATTTTATAATCCACTTGCTAAACAAAATTAATGCCAATTAGTTTCGCTTCTTAATGAAGAATATTCTACTGAATGCACTGTATCACTACTGTATGCAAAAGATTGCACTACTGTAGAGGGCAATCCTTCTTGCGCCTTAATTGAAATGTAATCGATGACTAATGCAAACGATAAATCGGCATGAAATTTTGAAACGACCTTATATAGAGAGTGAGAGAGAGGGAAAGATAGTAGGAGAGAATAAGCGATGATAAATGCGCACTGAAGTCCTCCTGCTTTATAAATGCATAGCGTAATAAAGTAATGTGACAATAACTACAATAAGATCTAATTAATGTGACAATAATAACAGCTCAGCAGATTCACAGTCTTTCCTAACCTATCACCACAAAATGTCTCACCTTCTGATTTTTCATTTCAGATGCATTTTAGGGAGTCAAATTGTGCAATGTAAACAGCATTATGTCCCTTCTCCTAACTCTAAGGTGTTCTCGAGTAGCACATATTAAAACCAAGGTTGAATGCTGGCAAATTTTGCAAATTTGTGTAATGTTGTGGGGAGTATTGAAATGAATTCATAAAGATGAACCAAACGGCCTTTGTCATAAGATTGGTGATAATAAAAACTAGCCGTTCATCGCCGAAGGCAGCGAGAAGTAATGTGAATGAAGGATGCGACTAGAACGTCATAATTTATAGGACAATAAAAACAAAGTACTGATGTCTCAGGGAAGAGGCCAATGATTTGTTGCAAGAAGAACTATATGGTATCTTCTCCCTCTCCAGATCTCTGAAAAAAGCACCTTACTTCGATAACATTAAATTCCCAGCTCAGGAATAAAGATACTGTGGATGACAATCTCATTAATGTAGAAATTATCTAATCACAAATTTCATTCAAATGAAAATTCTACTGTTTTTATCATTCCAAAACACTCAACTACTTTTAAAACTGAACCCATCAGAAGCTATTTTTTCTGAACTGTTATTGCAGTGATATGCATTTATTAGTCATCACTTCGAAAAAACCAGTTATCGATATGAGGCTATTACAGCAGTTCTAATGGCAGCATTATGGAAATGTACGATTAAAAAAAGGGTAAGTTAACAGTTTACTACGTGTCTATCTCAGAGAACAGTCTCGGCAAGCAGCCGTACCAGCTGATGATGAAGTGCCATCCTGCACTGCACTGCACCGACCCGGTCATAGGGACCATGTCCATCACACTCCTCAAAAAAACTATCGCTTCAACTGCCTCAATGTTTCACTGCTGCTTTACAAGTATGCAGGAGTACTTAATTACATTTACTTTCCCTTCCAAATATCACCACTTCAACCAAGCTGACTCACACAATACATTTACATTTATCGACAGCAAACAATTGCCTGTTCATCCGGTCATTCAATGCTGGACATCGCTCAGTGGTGGTCAGGATACTCACATATTCACCCAACAGGTTAATGACAATCATCGATCAATCAGTCATCTATATTTTTCATCCATTTCTTTTCACTAATATCCTTGTGGAAAAGAATAACACTGAGTTGGAAAACGGAAATGAAGGATTGACTGACTTAACGAACGAATGAATGAATGGATGGACGACCTTATTGATAGGTATGACGAGAAACGGTCCACCGGCTCCTTTGCAGATTATTGCAATAAATTTGGAGTTACAGGCGCAGAACAGAGAATCCCATGTAATTTCGGTGATGCGTATATCGGACATGCATTGTTCATGCTTTACAGGTTTGCAAAACACATGCCGAAATTTACTCTGTCGCACGATATTGCTCATCCTTGTTGCTGTCTCCGAATCCAGATGAGGTAATGACCAGAAATATTTCCGCAAACTGTGGTACAAAGCAGAGCACAAGCAGGGAAAGATTTGATTGCAAGGACCAATATGTCGACTTTCACTGCTGACAAGACTACTACTACCAATGTCTCCCTCAGAGATGCTGCCGGGTATGCTACAGCTGTGGTACGCCGCCCCAGTCTATCTATCTCCCGACCACATCCTTTCCTTTTCTCTCCTTTCTTCTCTTTCCCTCTCCCTCTTTCTCTCTTTCTCTCTTCTTTTACTCTAAAATTATCATTTCCGTGTTGAAACATATCATCCATTCAATTCAGTTAAATACCAGTTAGCTTCTTCTTCTTCTTCTTCCTCTTCTTCTCCAATCACAGCAGTACATTCCACTCTATCACCATCACTTCTTTAAGTTAACATCGGTTCAAGTAGCAAATCCAACTTGCACTCTTATCCCTTGCAGTAATCGTCATCTGCGCTATTGTCTCTCATCGAGATGCTTCTTTGAGAGGAATGATTGAAAAAGTTTCTTATTGGATGTACCACTTAACGATATGCTATTTGTTCTTCGCCAAATGTCCGACAGTCTCACTCTCACTTTTGCTCTCATTCACTAAATTCTTTGAAATAAAGCAAAAAAAAAAAAAAATGGCACTCTTGATGTAACGGTTGTTTTGTGATAGATAGATATACTGAAAGTGATAGATGATAGCAGAATGTTTAACAGTAGGAGGGATAACTCTTAGCATCAGTACCATACCATTCCAACCTTTGGAAATAACAAATAGCAACTGCTGAAAACAAGACTTTGAACTTATGTTGTTTGACACTTTTTTGCAATACTAACATTAGGAAAAGAGTTTTATGTTAATTGAAGAAGGTAAATTAATCAGAATGGGAACAATTACAATCAAATCCGAGAGTTAACTAAGTTTGAGGAAAAGTTAGAAACGAAACAAAATCTCTACAAAAGATCAAAGGGAAATCCGTGAAGTAAATAGCAAGAAAATAGAATGAAAATGTAAAAAGAAATTGATAAAAAAATGGAAGAACATTTCACTCGTTTAATCCTACATTTCCAACAATTCCATCTAAATCAGAATCACTTCCAATACCCATTTCTTTTTTACGGTTTTCACTTTTGTCCCGTAATTTTTCCATTGGAAGACTTACTCTTATTATTAAAAATATAAAAAAATATTTCCTGTGTACTGGAAAGATAATTCCCTTAACAGTGTGCTCAATTTGGGGTCATAGTAAGAATATTATGAACCAAAAGTTCATTCAAACCAAAATAATGCATAATTAATGTTTGCATACTAACCATGTGTCAGTTTTGAAAATGCTAAAATCCTTCTCCTTCAAAACTTATTTCTAATCGGAGGATGAACATGAAATGTGTAAACTTTGACAATATAATCAGAACAATATAGTTGCAAAAATAATTGGTACATTGTGTTTAAGCAATATTAAATATTACAAACGTTCATTAAGCCTTAAAATGAAATTAGGCAAAAACCAATTAGAAATGAACTTTGCGAAAGAGAAAAAGTAAAAAGGGATGAACATAAGAACACAAAACAGAATAAACCAATACAAAATGATATGGTGATAAAACTAATTAATATCTTTAAACAAAACTTTGTACCGCTTGATCCAAAGATTTTGTTAACTAAATAGACAGAAGAAAAAGATAATGTAATAGTTACACACATTAAGGCTTCAAGATATGCCCTTCTTTCGGGTTTTCTGAAGCAAACTGCTCAGTCGTCAATTTTTCTTCTTTTTAATGACCGATGTGGGAAGGGAATACAATTAATTAAAAATAACATCTGATGAAAGCAACGTGTCAACAAATGGATCATATAAATAATTTTGGATTTAGAAAAAAAAAACAATACTGTAAAAATTTATGCTTTAAAATTTAACGAATAAAATGTATTTAAGAACTTTTAAAGTAAGGATTTATATTTAAAAATTTTTCGGAGAAAAATAGTGCATAGCAATCGCAATAAAATAACTCACAACTTTCGCTATATGAAAATATAACAAAAATCGAATTTGAATCAAATTAATCAGATTTGTCAACAAGGTCAACTGTAATTTTTTTTTGAGATCGAGTAGGCTACCAATAGTTGTTAACAAATGAAAGCATATCTTTCGAATTTACATTGCAGTCTGAAGGTATATTATCAGTTATCAGTGATGAATGGTCCTTTTCATCTGATGAGGCTCAACATAGCTCTCACATACTGAACATTGTTGATCTGACTATTCGGAATGTGTTGTTTTCTGGATAATGTATAAAGTTGATACTGTAATATGTCATGTGGAAAAAGTCAGATATAAACTTTAAAACTGTATCGAGTTGAAGCTGTGACGAACGCGTGGAATCTAGCTAGATTGATAATAAAATTTAAAAGACACTTAAACTGAAGTATATCCCGGTCTAGCGGTTGAATGATTAGCGCTGTTGTATTTTGCGGCTTCTTTTGTTTCTAGAATTTTTACACCGTCGTAAACTCAAAGTGTCAATATTGGAACAGGAATAATCGTGAGTTTACAGATAAAGGAAATGGAATCATACTTCAATACTCTACTGTCACAATTCGGATACTAAGAGACTGAAAAATATTCTTGAAATGGAATTAAAGAAGCTGGATTAAAATCAAAATTCCAATATTTTATAAAGAACAGTTGCAATCAGACTTCGTAAGAGAATACCTATCTCAGCGGTAGCAGTCACACAACGCCTGATATGCTTGTGAATCAGTAATAGGTAGCAGTACTGAAATAATAGCAAGCGTTAGGGTAGTCGATTTCACAGTTCAACAGTCATCTGATCTAGATCAGTGCCATTTCCGACACTCGAATCTCTAGAATGTGCTTCCTGAATTGGATATCAAAACTGACATTGGAATATTTGGCACTGACTGGTTTGTTGAGTAATATCCAACAGTTAATATCATAACCAGGAAAGAGGAAAACCAAGAAGTAATTAATACAACATTTCATACTTGAAAACCTTCGTTGCTGTACTTTGATCATAGCTGTCTTAAAACCGAAATTTTGAATCAATGCCAATAATTTCAATACTTATTTCAATATCCACAGCGAACTTTGTCGTCCAGTGGCTAGTAAAAGAGCTGCGGACAACTAAACCAAATTTTTTGAAAATATTACTTTTCTCGATCATCCAAGATTAGAACAATTATTTTCAGATAACATAGGGTATCTAATTACAAAAGTTTTACTACCTTTCAAGTACTACCTTTCAACCTACCTTTCAAGGTAGGTTGAAGAACTACCTTTCAAGAAAACCCCTTCTTATCCGTTCAAATTTTGATCTAACTGCCAGGCGAATGAGCTTTTTAATTAGTTTGTCGTTCATCATTTTCTGTTTCGATTTATTGCAATAAGTAATTGTATGGGAATCTTTCAACATTTAACAAATTAGTAGAAAGAGGCGAGAGTTTTTCAGAGTTTTTTTCGGATACGTTATTATCTAGGAAAAACATTTATTGTCACTTAGACAGAATGAATCGCTGATGATAAAATAAGAAAAAACAATGATAATGCTACCAGAAACATTTCTGTAAAACAAATTCCTGCTATTTTTGTAGATTTCTATTAAATAGGAAAGCTAAATTATCTTCTCTTTGTAAGTTTTATCGAAATGTATTTGTGTTGAAGTAATACATCATAGATTAGCTGAATAAGCAGCTGAAAATGCTACCTTTTATGTAACGTTCGACAAAGACTTCAAACATAAGAATCAATATGGATATTAATTATTATTTCACTTGTTAACCAGTAAAATCCATTACTGAATTTGGGAGAACTGAAATCTAAAATTTCTCAGATTTCCGAAAATTCGTGCTATATATTTTTAAGCAGCTAAAAAACCCATTCATATCTTTTGAAACTTTTATTATTGCATAGCACTTTAAAAATGACCGTAATGGAAACTGAATCCAAGAATAGTTGGATTTAAAGATCTTGAATAAGCACTAAAAGCATTTTAATATGTATTTCAATGGGTCCCTTGGATAGACAGTACCGGACGTCATTATGTCGCCATTTCATATTGTTATCGTCATTAATTTGTCTCATTGAATTCATAATTGTTGAGTTCGTTGTTATACTAACAAATTTATCGTAATAAAGGTTTAACTACCGAAGTTTGAGGTATTGTCAACGGAAAAGACAGAAACCACCCCAAATCTTTGTAACGATTGAAAAAAATCGTCGACAAAAAATCGTTTTCTTTTCTTTACCAGATCGCAACTTTTCTTCCCTTGATGGGAAAGGTAACTAGTGATAATTGTACCATATATCTTTAAGCTGTTGAAAAATTCATTTATATCTTTATTTCAGTATGCATACCCAAAAATACTTCCACTTTAGAAATATGACAACCAGGCTGATTCCATCACTCCACAACAAGTTACTAGTCGATTTCAATCATTTCCTTCCTATTTATAAAGGTATTACAAGCATAATTAATTAATCTATTTTCAATGCTTATTCAGTGCAAATGCATGGTGTAATTAGAATTTTACCAAAAAACATCTGATAATACCGACAATTTTGTTATACAGTTAGAATTCACTTGTTACATCAAAGCAAAATCACTCGATTGATGTTCTTCGCACAAAAACACTTGGATATTGATTGATTCATAAATATAATAACTGAATAATTTTAATTATTCTTATAGATATTTCAGTTTTTATAGGAAATGAGCAGCTGTCCTCTCCTGTCGCATTGTTCTTTTAAAGAAAGATAACCGTAGCAGATAAAGAACGAATTACACCATGTTAAGAGTTATCTTCAAGACATGCCCTTCTTTCAGGTTAAGAGGTAAAAGTACCTTTGTTGCGCAATCATTACACATTCTTTCTCTTTTTCTCCATCATTTCTTCTACTTCTATTTACAACTTCATTAATGGATATTCATTTACATATATATGTTGCAGATAGAACCTATTGCATCATTCCTATGAATAAATGTTATATATTTGATTCTGAAGCGAGCTGTTCAGTCGTCATTTGTAGAAAACGATTTATGTATGTTCTTGAAGGTGCAGTAATTTTTAATGCAACTTGTATTCTGAATTAGACTGACATTCAAGAAGAAGTAACAGTTCACCTGAAATCCTCGGTAACGTTTCACGGTAAATATTCGCAGAAAGTCTAGAGAAGCACTTTATATTGTATTTAATATCTACCAGAATTTTTTTGTTAAAAAAACGACAACTTCTCAAAAAAGCATTACTATTTAGGAGAATATGTACATTAAATGAGATCATCACAGGTATTGAAAGAGATCACATGACATGAGGTACTGAAACAAAGATTGATCATCCAATTAATACCTCCATTTTCAAGATTTCTACTTCAAATGTGTAGTTTTTACAAATTAACTTTAATATAGGCAGCAAATACTGCTACATTATTCACCGGGTTCAACACATTCACTTTTCAGGTCACACACATTTAAGATCGCTGTCTTCAGGCCTTTCATAAATCGACGAATTTGGCGAATCTATTTGATGCAAAATACTTCCAACGATAACTTTTGTTGGTTTTGAATGCTGTGATGAGCCAGTAAATGTGGAAGAGGTGTCTGGTGGTGATGCACCGCTGGAGTTGCTTCTGGAGCTCGTCCATCTCGGCAACGGACGATACTTGCGATCCCATGGGATATCATACCTACAATAGCTAATGAACTCATTCTTCGTATTCAAAGCCATTACCTTTAACAGTTTTGAACATAAAGAACGGAAGAAACTACAGTTACGTCACTTATATCAAAATTTCCTGAGTAGAACCTGTCAGGTTTGAAAGACAGCAATAACGTGAGAACATTAAATCTCGATTTAATGAAATATTGCAATAACCCGCCTGGTACTCTCGATTGAACCATTGGGTGATTCGATATGCATTACATGCCCTGCACCTATTGTAGCGCACGGTTGACATTTCTTGGATAATAAATCTCTATTTTTCTTCTGTCGAACGTACAGATAAAGGATGAATGCGCAAAGTGCGCTACTCAATGCCGTTGTCAGAGCAAACGCTGCCAGCAGAATATTCAGATGGCTTTCGTTTCCAACAAATTGCACAAAACCAGGTTTCAAATCTTCTGGGTACTGAAAAATCTATTCATCATCCAGCGTTTAACGAGCGCAAAAAGCATCTGAACAATTCAAAAAAATTATAGAATAGACTTACCTGCTGATTGATCACAGTATCATCACTATATTCTATGCACCATGGACAACGCTCTTCATATTTCTCCATAATTATTGTACTATTGAAACATCGAGCTGTCAGTCTAACGATAACTTTGCCATCAACGCCCAGTGATATTGTATCAGATCTTTTCTGTAGGCTTTTCTTCGCCTGTAATTGTTGGAGATATAAATTCGATAGTAATGATAAATCTAGCCTTATCATTTCATGGATTTCAATCATGAATTAAATTTTATTTGCATCAAATAATGCAGATAAGAAGGAAAATGACCCCATTTCAGGAGAAATGCGGCTTTAGACTATGCTCATGGGTAATACGAATAGCAATAATTTCAAATAAATTATTCCCCCTGGCTTCCTAATGAAATCGAAAATGGCTTTCAAATGATTTTACTGTTATAAAAAAAAGGAAATCTTCAAAAATTTCGGTGCTATTTTAATTAGAGACAAATTTCATTGCATTTAATTCTTTTTTAAAGAGTGAATTCAAATTTTTTTTGGAAACTTCGGCACTATTCTTAGGTTACAAAATAAAAAAACGGTTTTAACAGCTTTCAATCAGGAAGAACCTGAATGCAACACAATTGTAAGAGGAAGCACATCCTCTCAGATTTTTACCTATTTTCCATTCTAAAGCATATTTCTTTAATTTCTAGCAATACATTAATTCCTTTTCATTAAACATCATTTTCAGTATTTACCACGACCATTTTTATCATTTCTCTGTCAGAAGGGAAATGATAAAAAGAAAATGAAAAATGACAAAAAGCTAAGAAGCAGAATTCAGCATAAATATGAAATTCTAAACTCTTATTTTTAGTCATAACTTCCTAAGTCTACCTCATTTGTTTCGTCTTCCTTCCAGACTTCCTTAAAACACTCAATATCATAGTAAAATGTGTGTACAAATGTCTTGTTCATTTTGAAATGCACTTGCACTTGAAATTCTACAACTTAAACTTAAAAAACGTGTATACTTGGAAATTTAGATTTTTGAAATGCTTCCCAGTTGAAATTATAAGTCTATTTATTAAATTTACTTCATTTTGATAAATGTCAACTGAAGTGGACGAATCGCAGATTCTTGGAAATCCATAAGTTGGATCCACACCTACGACCTCGCATGAAACCAGAATGTCACTCGGACTACCATCACTCCAGTGAGTCACGTACATGCGCTGCCTTTCCTGCAAATTTCAAAATTGATTGCTAGAAATTAAACTGAAGGTTTAAAAAAACCTCAAAAATGGAATTGTTCTACTGAGAACAGTAACCGTACCAATTTTCAGTCCAGCCTTTCTACATTAGATTTACATCAAAATGCAGAGAGTTTCAAATTTAGCTAAACTGTTAAAAATCCCATTTTATAGCGTCAATAATCATTATGATCTAAAATTATAATTCTTTCATGTTTAACGGTTAGTCACTAAAAAGCGTATGGTCAACTGCAAAGGTCAACAAGCAATCATCAAAGATACGACCCGATGGCGTCTAACTAATTAGTTCGCCCTTTAATAATGTAGTATGTATTATTGCACATGCCTTAGACGTCTACATATTAATATTCAATTTCTTTTTCAAAAATTATTTTAGCGATGCATTAGCCTTTGATCCAGAACAAAGACTTCTATGGAACATTTGTGTGACAAAATTCCAAAATCACATTTATTGATAATTTATAGAAATAGTTAGTTAGGTCTGAATTTTGAAAGTTTTAAGTCTTAACCTTCAATTTTACGAAACTTTTTGCATTCTGGTATTGCAAAGGTAACTTTAGTACTTGAAATTTTTACAATATTAATATTTAGAACCATCCTCTACCATAATACCTTCTCATGTTTTTCACACATTGCTCTCCTCAAAAACGAGTTCAGTTATAGGTCCTTCGATTTTTTCCGAATGGTCTGTATCCGGTAATTTCTACAAAACCTACTAATTGACGCACTTGTCTTAATTCCTTTCAAATTAGTTATTAAACTGTTAAAAATAAACTTTTAATTAGTTCTAACCTGCATAAGTTTTGGTGTAATAAGCCAACTTTTCGATAATTTTTCATTGGTTATAGCATTCAAGAGTGCTAGTTGAAATCGTGGCTGTGCACAGCCAGCTGTTGTCAAACAACCTTTCCGCCATTCGATATTTTCCAGCTTACTAGTTAGCCAAAATATGGCTCGTGAAGAGTCCAACATCGTACAAAAGATTGACCATGATAATGATAACATAATTATCAATGGAATTTTCATCATTCAACTGCAAATGTGTGAATGGTTAAGAAGTCAACAAAGATCTTCAAACAATTTTCATCCACTTTTTGTTGAAGTTGTTAACGACATCCTTTTCAGTGAAGTATTCTTGTTCTACTTATTCAAAATGAATTAAAATAAATTTCTGTAGAAACGGTAGTGATGACTGCCTGATTTCTGAGTATGCTAAATTAGTGGAATAACCGGAATATTCTAGTATAGAAAGGGGGAGAACAGGGACCAGTGAGTACAAATATCCTGAAGGTATGTGGCTTAGCAGTTGTTGGATACATATACATTAATAGCTGTAATAGTCAATCTAACCTAAGCATTGAATTTTGAGAATAGAATTTAGTCTGAGATACGAACCTTATAATCATCAAAATTAATGATTTAAATGTGATAATTTTCGATGCGACAAAGAATTCTTTGATATGCCTATGGCAAATGATAACTTTGGAAAATTCGAACAAAATAACAACATCAACTTTATCCGTTTGCTTTTTCTCCTTTCTATTTAATTTTTCGTTTCGGGTAACTGACTCTTAAATTGTTCGAATCATAAAATTTTCAATTCCGATATTCCATAAGTATTAAAAGCTTTTGCTATTTCAAGCCCATAAAACAAGAAATTCAGTTTAATTAATTAATCACTTATATTCAATAAATGAAGTTTTCGCACAGAGTTCATTTAACGCTAGAACGTTCGGTCCATAGTCTTCTGCTATCGATGTCACTCAAACATTCACTAGATGCGCCGAGTACAACAATTCCATTACTTTGTGTTCTGGGTCAACTTGATCCTTCTCGGAAGATATATCGATCAGAGAGAATACCATATCAGACGATATAAGCAAAGGATGAAATTGATTATTACTAACAAATCAAATGATAAAAGGTAAGAGCCAGCAATATGGTATTTTAGGTCATCAGATAGTAATTATCAGCAAAAATACCATTACGGATAATGCAGAAGGGGAAATATAGGGGAGAGTGAGCAAATGAATGAATAACTGATGAAGGCTGTGCTGAGAAACGAACATTGAACCGGAATCATCCGGAAAGATCAGTGTCCTGTTTCTCTCCTTTCGTCCTGTTTCTCTCCTTTTATTTTACAGTTCATGTTTAAGTGATAAATTTATATACTTAATCATATTCTAGAAATAAGAACGTAATTACTAATTATTTAACTGGAAGTATTATTCTAAAGCACTAAATTAACTTCATGTCAAGGGGAATTTTTCCGAAATGATTGGACATACTTAAAATCGCGGGTGAAAGTGAGAATGTCATCTGAAATATTTAAATATAAAGGATAAATGTGAAGGAGTAGTCGCTGCAAAGGTATCAGATTTTGAAAGTGATGGTGGAATGGGAGGAAATTTTTTTTTGAACGTATTACAATTTATTCGTTTGTTTCAAATGGAAAATAAATAGAGAAAAAATGGAGGAGATATATGAAGTTCTTGTTTGCTATTACAGAGTGGTACTTGGAACGAGACAGTAGCCACTACTGGTCAATAGCTAAGGTCAATGAAGAGGAGAAAATCGAGGAGGGAATCGTTAATAAGCAATAGAATAGGAGTACCTTAAAGAATGCGATTAAGCAAACATAATGGACCTTTGTGTGAAGGTGTTACCGCTATAAAAACATAGAGCGTACCGCAAGAGGAAAAGCGGAAGAAATATTAAGAGTAACCCAAGCTGACAAACAACTGGTCATTTAAGTATCCGTTTAGTCCGCCCATCTCTTTTAGTTCCCAACTTCTCTTTATTACCTTTTTAGAAATCATAGGAGATCGGGGCTTGGATTTTAAACTTTGCGCTGATACATTTAAAGAATTTTGTGAAATAAAATGACTTGAAAATCTTTACTTCTGACTTAATAATGCATTTTTAACTGAATGATAAATGAGTTAGAATTAATCAATCTTAGTGACAGACGCTAAATCAAAATATGCCGTGTATTTGAGTATATGTAGTATATCTTTTTGTATTCTTATTACAAACTACTAAGTGCAAAACTGCTCAATATTTTACAACTTCCTTTAATTGTTAACAAATTTATGACTATCACTGAGCTTTGCGCTAATATTATAATGCAAATAAAAAACAAGCCTGAAAAGAGTGAATGTGACAATAATTTTAAGGTCAACCAAACTCCGAATTGAACAATTCAACCCTTTTCGACAATTTCTAATTTTGCTTTTTTTATTGTAAAGGGAAGGGAAATTCCCCGTAAGCATTAAATGAAAAAGGGAAAGTTTCAACCTTTCATTGTAATCGAAAAAACTGTTGCTAAGTCTGGAAGAGACAAATAATGGGACGAACTGAAATCAAAATTCAAATAAAGTGCTCAGAATTGAGCGGCATTTGTTTGTACAAAAGAGTCAAGACGTTATGGTGGGGGGAAAGGAGAGTGATGATTTTTTGGGTTAGAACACAGCAGGTAGCGAATTGAGATAATACTGATGGGTACATATAACTTTTTCACAATACGTTTAAAAAATCTAATTCAAGTCTGAATTTGAAATTAGAAATTGCTTGTCTTTGAGTATGAAGAGAGCCAAAACTGCAAATATTTCAAAATTTCGGGATTATTTGAATTTATAGTTAAAAATTCAATTACAAATTCTAGTTAAAATTTTAAAATTGCAATAGGAGAAAATTCTTTAGTTTCAACGAAAAAGACAATTTCCACACTTTATAGCAGAAAGGATTGGTTTTTCTCACTACTTTAGTCAAATTCTCCCAAAGATAACACACCGATGATTGCTAAATTAGTTTTAAAACAAGATTTTTAACTTTTCGAAAAAGAAAAAAACCCCATTAAAACAATGAATAGCTTATGTTGCGCTTGGTATCAAAATAATTAATTGGAAGAGAGTTTGAAAATTCACAATTTGCATGTCCTTCATTAACAGTGCGTTATTACCTTTCAATCCTATTTTCATTCCCGCTCATACCTACTAATCTGAGGAATGGGAAGAATACCGAAATGAATGGACTGCTCATTGCTGGATAATAACCACAGATCCTCATGATGAACATCTGCACAGATAACCCTTTACCGTACCGCAAACTTAGATTCAGTATATTTTATTATATGATAAAGTTGATTGGTCAATACATATTCACACCATTTTCACAATTTTCTGAGCGATTATTGTTGACCTTAAAAGATAATACTTTTTAAGTGAACAATAATCACTTTCCCATCAATTTTAGTATTATTTTTGTTTCATTCAAATCTTTTCTAAATTGATGGAAAAAAAAGTGAAAATATGCATCTTACAGGTTTATTTCTAAATATTTTTGAACAATTTCTTGCAGTATAACGAAAGAAAATTGCAATACAAACTAAAAAATTGCAATACAATCTTTGCTATTCTTTGAAATATTTAATCGTTATTAGGGAAGGAAGGAAAAGATCAAATTTAAAATTGAATTGTTTAAAGTGTACACTCTAAGACTACAATGAAAAGTTCAATAATAAATGAGATAATTAAATCAAAATGAGGTGGTCGTTTTCAATGATATTATCAGTTGAGATAAATTATAATCACAGCATAATAATGTCACTTGCAATACTGTAATCATAGAGGTAATGATCATAATGCCATTTTTATTGTCCTTTCTTTAAATTTACTAATGAGGGCTACTAAGCATGTGTTAAACAAATGCACTACTTATCAATTCATCAATCGACCATTATCAGTTGTGATATTAACCAAAATCTTATCCTTACTTCTAGACTATTTAAATGTTCAATAATTATCTTCAAAATCAGACGACTAAAACTGAGACTGAAAGGACTGTAAAAGATAGAAGCAATAGTGAAGTGATGATATATAGTCATTAAATAAACAGTTTGGTCTTTTAATGATGATTTGATCCTACTTGTTTTTAATGAAATAAATACAAATATTTGCCATTGAACAACAGTTACCATGTTATTCTAATATACAATTATTTGGGTAATGATAAGATAAGCAACATTACTATCGTTATCATTATTAATCACTATGATTGTAGTTCACGTTATGAATATCTAGAGTCGCTAATATTTTTATCATTCCAGTTATTGTCTAGTATCAGTTTTTGAATTTCTAAGACTGCAATGGAAAAAAAAAAACGAGAAATCTTGAATGGTTCAGACTTTGAAAGCAATTGTTTTAACACGGCTAACCTGAACTAAATCCTTATTTTCCATCAATTCGTTCATCCATTTATTTCTATTAGTTTTTCAATTTTCAAAAGTGATTGGATAGAAATTCACAAACGTACCAGCAAATTTGAACATACAATAGTAAAGGATAGTTGAAATGCAAACAATGACTTGTGTTGCTGATGGCGACTGATTAAATCTAAGAAAGTGACATGTACCTGTCATGGAGTGTCCAACTCAAATAGTAATAAACAATGCGAGCAGGCGGTAGTGACGGATGATGGGATGGATATCCAAGAGACAAGGCTCATTTATGTCAGTAAACTGACCGACTAGAAGTTGCAAATGAGAAGCAAAAGATGTCAGAGTGCGCGTAGAAGAATGAAAAATGAAAAATTCTATTAATTTTCGTTCGAAAAAGGCAAAAATTATTGGTCTAAGTTGATCTTAAGACCCAAAGCCTAACTCGATACGAATATCTTATGCGAAGTGTTTTAGCTAAACTTGCAAAAATTATCTCATAAATAAACTGGAAGTCGATTTTTTGCTAGCTTGGAAAGACAAAAATTGAAATTTCTTAAATTTTTGAAATTTCTAAAGAAATTAAACTTTGAGTGTTGGATTTTACGGCAGTTACTATCGCTGCAAAAATTATGATAGATATGCAATGACTGTGAATCTTCCAAATATTTGTTTTCAAATTAACAAAGACTTAACAAAACTGAAAACAGATATTCTGGCTCAGTTTGACGTGTCATTTCAGGTCAGTGATCATTTCTCTGCATAGTTACTGGTGTATAAAAAGATTGGAATCGCCAAGGAGACGAACTTCACAATTCTTTGAAGGATTGAAATTATTCGCACTTTTTCCAGATGTCACTTTAATTTATTTTAAATTAGTTGTATGCGAGGCAAGAGATGCAAATTGTTACAACACTTGAAAAAGGTTCTGTAATTTAAAATAGATAATTCATATCTCAATTTTTGAAAGAAATAATTATTTTTTCACTCAATTCTTCCTCCTTCTTCAAGGAGCAATTAATTTTCAGAAGATTGAGTACTCATTCAAATATTGCTGCAAATATGATAATGCCAACAACATTGTATTGTATAAAATGTAATTCCAAACTTATCGTATGACTTTTTCCATTTTCTACATGAAAGTTTTAAAATATGCAACAAACAAGTAATAAATGAATAAGAGAATGGGAAGTTGAAAGAATTCTAAAAAATAATTAACCTTTCTGATTTTGTTATCATTTTGAGGTGCAAAGAAATCAGTTTCTGAATGAAATGAAAGGTTAATTAATCTCTTCTCATATTTCTTACCATTTATTATCAAAGAGATCTTTTCTCTTTTCTTTTCATCTGCATTTCCTAAATTTTTAAAGATTAATAACCCATGAAATGGAACGAAAGAAATCCCACAATTCCAGACAATATGTAAGGGACAAGAAACAGTAATTATTGTTGTAATGATATCATTAATAGTTTAAGAAGAAACATTATATTGATGATAAATAAAGCAATAATGATGGTAAGTATGATGAATAAGAATGAGGCAAGGTAGTAATTAAGATAGCACTAAGGTGTTAATTATTACGCTGAAATTGAACAGACATACTGGAAAGACGAAATGATAGATGTGGACACACTTCAATCTGAAATGTATGAGTTCAAGACAAGCAAATGAGAAATAGTAGTAGTGATTGATCTGAGCAGACGCCCATCCTTGCAATAATAGTCCCCTTTCAAAATTTTGTCACCCAAATGAAATTTCCCAAACTATGATCCCAGGACTGTCATTAAAAGTTATCATTTTTACAGGCTTCTCATAAGAAGATTGAAATGTTTGGAATCATTTTCCGCTGAGCACTCAGATTTTAGTGAAGTCAAACAATTTTGCAAATAATTTCTATCACGGAATGCAAAACTACGGTGAATAATTAAATTTAATTCTTAAATTTTCCATACTTACTCGATTGTTGAAATTGAAAAGCAGTTTAATTGAGCATTTTATGCACTGTTCATATGAACTATTTGGTCTTTACGATTGTATAAAATATTGAACTTTTATGATACTTTTCTTTAAATTTTATAACTGTTTCCATGTTTTTTCCTTTTTTTTTTGGAGAATTTCAATTTAGCATTACGCTATTTTACGAATTCAACTGCTCCAAAATGCAAATTTCGTTCTAAAAAATTGGCAACAATACAAATAGACAGCAATCAATCACTTCGAAGACTTCAGTTTCAGTTTCTGGAGTAAGAAAATGGATTCTTTCCTTCCACTTCAGTAAATAAATTAAATACTTTATATGTCACTGCTGCATATTTAAATTGAATTACAATTTAAGACGATGATTTTTCATCAGTGAAAGCGGAAAATATTCTAAAAAAACTGAGAAATATAAAATTCAAATTTGAAGTAAATAAATTTGATAATTCAAACCATATGCTCGGAACTTTTTTTCCTGCATCTCTTCTCTCTCCCTCTCTTCTTGCAATATAAAAAGAATTGAAAGGTTAATGATTATTAAATTGCTATGTCCATTTTAAATTTTAAAGTTGTATGTCAATCATAAAAAAATAACAAAACAACGGTTTTTTATATAGATTTTTACAGTTTAATCATAGACTTTCGCTGAAGTCTTTTCTTCAATTGTGCAAATCGAAATGAAAATTTTTAAAAACAAATTTAGATATTGTAGGAAAGATTGGGACATATGCGAGGATTAAAAGAGGAGGGATATCGATATCCCAGTGAATAGCTAGTTAAATAGGAGATGAGTTCATATTCAATTTGTAAAAATCAGCCAACCGATCGGAGAGTTTCACTAGAGGTCGAGTCAGGTATTTCGAATAGCATCATCAGTAAACAATGTATTCATCGCACCAATTAAATATGATTCGCATTCTCTAAAGTACTCGTAAATTGAAAGGCATAGAATTTGCAGCTAATTGAATGAGAGTGCAGTTATTTGAATTGGAAGGTACTGTTCTAAAGGGGAGCAGATTGGACCAAAGAGAAGTATGGGATTTGAAGGGATGGGCAGAATTTGGAGTAGGAGGACAGGTTCGTTCCTATCTGACATTGAAAACAAGAAAATAATAGTTACGAAAATAATACTTATTGATAAAATATGTTAGCAATAGAAACGTTCGAATGAGCATCGGAGTTCAAATGAAAAAAGGAAAGTGCAATGTGACGAGAGCTCTGAAGAAAACCAACTTGGCTTCCTTAAACGAAAACTTCAAACTAATTACCAAAACCGTAGTCAGCAAATTAATGTCATACTTCTTTATTCCAACCATTGTTTTAAGACTTTATGGCACTTTCGAATCTGTGATTCAAAAAGCGCTCTGTTTCTTTCAAAACAATACAATTTCGTTTACTTCTCTATAATTATCAATTAATTTAACGAATTTCATGGGTTTCAGATTTTCTCTCTTCAACTAAATACTATCTCCAATGTTTTATATATGAAAAGTGAAAAAGTGCTTCATAGCTTAGTAAAACATTGAATTATCTCAATACATTTCAATGATGTGTTTTATTTCTTATTTGGCTCGTAAAACGGCTTTTTTTGTATTCCAAATTTTCAACAAATATTTTCTATCTCTGTTTTTCTGCATTTCTCTGCAGGGAATTAAAGAATCGATTTAGAAATTAATGAACTATAAACAACAAAATTTTCCAAAACGAAAAAAATATTCTTTTATATTCTAAATAAGATCTTTATAAGAAGATGATGTAACTTTTGAAGTGGAACACATCGGTAATTGTGTTTGTGAAAATTTCAGTGATGGAAAAAGACGCCATTTTTATTGGAATTAAAAGAATGGGCTACCACACACATACATACATATAATTTATTTCAGAATTTCTTATTTCAACTCTTAAATTTTTATGAGCAAAAGAACAACAACAACAATTCATTCTTCATACACAATCAACTGGTTTTTCTTTTCTTTTTTTTTTTTTTTTTTGGAGACAAAACTATGAGGTAAAAGGGAAATGATGAGAATGGTGGATGGAAGAAATGAGCGGACAATGAACTAAAGGACTTAAGGGATTTTATTCGAGTGGAAAATAACGTTCCGAATGGAAGTATTGGTTTAGGTATTTCTAAGCATCCTAGATATTTCACAATAAACTTGCTTATTTTTTAAGAAATTTTCGGAAAAATAAATATCAGTGTGAGAGACAATTGCGCATAAACTTAATATATTTGGGATTTTGCAGAAAGAAAAGAAACTTTCAGAAGCAAATGTCGTCCTATCTTCTTGCATTGACTTTTTGAGTGGCTCAGCTTTAAACTAACTCTTTTCAGCAAGATAAGGACTGTAAGATCACAAGAGGAACTCTAACCTAACGGATAAGCAGCTTTTTAAATAGAGTTGTTGTATAAGATTGAGAAGTAACTTAGATATTCAGGACTGTGCGCGAATTACGCTACAGAAATCAACATGATGAGACAACTTGTACAAAAGATTAAAGGAAAGATAAAATATTTAAAAGGAGCGGAAGCTTTTTGTCTTCGCATCAGTAAAAGTTAGATTCTTACACATCCGAGAATATGACACGCAATCGTCGAAGAAAATAATACAGTTTAATAATTTCACTGATGTTTTCCATTTTCAATGTAAATCATTTTGTACACAAATGACAAGTTGACAAATAAGGTGGAAAATTGGATCGGAGTCATTTTTCAAAAATTGATATAGAAGAATCAAAGTGTAAAACAATTGAGGCAACATATTATTTTAGAGTTTGCATTTAGTATTCCGTATATGAAATTCGATAACTGTAAAATAGTGAATTTCTGGAAGTGCTCATTGGATGACATAATAATGTGATGTTAGAGAGTGTTGTCGCGAAAACCATTCAAATCACTCGCTATTTTCAATCGAAAGTTATTCAAATTTAATATTTTGTCTTTTACTTGGGTTTTTTTTGGAAAATTGGATCTACTTGATGAGTCAGCGACATGAAACGAATTTCAACAAACCTTGCCCATTATTTTCACAGTAATTGCTTGCTTTTCTTGTCTTTAGAATTTAAATAAATCAGAAATTATTTTGAGAACAAATTAGAGACAACTGTGAGTTATCGATATCAGAGCAGAAATTTTGGTAATAATTGAAGAACTAATTTACTTCTAAAGTATATTTAACTATTTAAACAATTTGAAAGTGATATTATGTAAAACATTTCAAAAAACTGAAGCTAACTTAGTCTTACTTAAAACTTTCTTTCAATTCTGAAATAAATTTATGCTAGAAGGATAAGAATTTCGAATAATTGCTAGAATAAAAAAAATGTCTGAAAAATGAAGGAACAGCAGGTAACCCTTCAATTTGGCAATATTTTTGTTTTTCAGCTGTTCACAGATGGTATTAACGATGGATTCGAATAGTTGAAATTAAGAAATGATGAAAAGAGAATGAATCTGATAATATCGAATGCAATGAAGCAGAAATGAAGTCATTGTAATGTTATGATGCAAGGACGATTCAATAATTTCAAGTTAGTGAAGTTTGGATGAATCAGTATTCATGTGATCGTTTCTAAAGAAAAAAAAAATCAGGCAGTTATTGGCCAAGTTTATGAGTCATTCATGATTTCTATCATTTATAGCCATATAATCTATCCAAATAACAAGCCAAGAAGATGTTGTCGAGATAAGAATAAAGCAAATTTGACCGTTGAATTTATATGGATGTCTAAGAAATGCATTATGTTTAAAGCTTATTTTATTAAATAGTTCGCAAGGTAGACCTTTTACCTATAACAAATAAAAGGTTTGTAACAGTGTTGCATACTACTGATATGATAACATAATTGTAAGATCAATAACAATTATAAAATCTTTTTATCTCATTCGTTTAACATAAGATTGAATTGATTTCTTGTCCTGTTTATCATCACATTCTTCTATTCAATTAGAATGGAAGAATGTGAAAAAAAGAACAAAATTGTGGTATTTGTCATAAAATAAACTATGAAATGAGTGTTTTATGAATTGCAAAGAGAGAAAGAGAGAGAGAAAGAGAGAGAGAGAGAGAGAGAGAGAGAGAGTACTTATGTTTAACAATAGAAAT